>NW_027189164.1:309658-326244 GCF_040958095.1 Procambarus clarkii
TTGGCCAGTGTTCGAGTCCCCTGGTGGGTTGAGTGTCTAAAAAGTTATAAACTTCTGCTACTGGAATAGGGTAGTCTGTGCATTAAGCATTTGGCACTGAGTTTTCCCATATAACAGGAACCGATGAAAGAGCATTAGAGGTCCCACACTATCTCATTGCCTGGGAGAGGATTGGAGTTCTGGTTGGTTAAATACCCCAGAATTCCTACCTCTCTTTATGGCTTTGAAGTATGGTGTAGTGGATACAGCATGCAACTGCCACCTTGTTGGCCAGTGTTCGAGTCCCCTGGTGGGTTGAGTGTCTAAAAAGTTATAAACTTCAGCTACTGGAATAGGGTAGTCTGTGCATTAAGCATTTGGCACTGAGTTTTCCCATATAACAGGAACAGATGAAAGAGCATTAGAGGTCCCACACTATCTCATTGCCTGGGAGAGGATTGGAGTTCTGGTTGGTTAAATACCCCAGAATTCCTACCTCTCTTTATGGCTTTGAAGTATGGTGTAGTGGATACAGCATGCAACTGCCACCTTGTTGGCCAGTGTTCGAGTCCCCTGGTGGGTTGAGTGTCTAAAAAGTTATAAACTTCAGCTACTGGAATAGGGTAGTCTGTGCATTAAGCATTTGGCACTGAGTTTTCCCATATAACAGGAACCGATGAAAGAGCATTAGAGGTCCCACACTATCTCATTGCCTGGGAGAGGATTGGAGTTCTGGTTGGTTAAATACCCCAGAATTCCTACCTCTCTTTATGGCTTTGAAGTATGGTGTAGTGGATACAGCATGCAACTGCCACCTTGTTGGCCAGTGTTCGAGTCCCCTGGTGGGTTGAGTGTCTAAAAAGTTATAAACTTCAGCTACTGGAATAGGGTAGTCTGTGCATTAAGCATTTGGCACTGAGTTTTCCCATATAACAGGAACCGATGAAAGAGCATTAGAGGTCCCACACTATCTCATTGCCTGGGAGAGGATTGGAGTTCTGGTTGGTTAAATACCCCAGAATTCCTACCTCTCTTTATGGCTTTGAAGTATGGTGTAGTGGATACAGCATGCAACTGCCACCTTGTTGGCCAGTGTTCGAGTCCCCTGGTGGGTTGAGTGTCTAAAAAGTTATAAACTTCTGCTACTGGAATAGGGTAGTCTGTGCATTAAGCATTTGGCACTGAGTTTTCCCATATAACAGGAACCGATGAAAGAGCATTAGAGGTCCCACACTATCTCATTGCCTGGGAGAGGATTGGAGTTCTGGTTGGTTAAATACCCCAGAATTCCTTCCTCTCTTTATGGCTTTGAAGTATGGTGTAGTGGATACAGTATGCAACTGCCACCTTGTTGGATAGTGTTCGAGTCACCTGGTGGGTTGAGTGTCTAAAAAGTTATAAACTTCAGCTACTGGAATAGGGTAGTCTGTGCATTAAGCATTTGGCACTAAGTTTTCCCATATAACAGGAACCGATGAAAGAGCATTAGAGGTCCCACACTATCTCATTGCCTGGGAGAGGATTGGAGTTCTGGTTGGTTAAATACCCCAGAATTCCTACCTCTCTTTATGGCTTTGAAGTATGGTGTAGTGGATACAGCATGCAACTGCCACCTTGTTGGCCAGTGTTCGAGTCCCCTGGTGGGTTGAGTGTCTAAAAAGTTATAAACTTCAGCTACTGGAATAGGGTAGTCTGTGCATTAAGCATTTGGCACTAAGTTTTCCCATATAACAGGAACCGATGAAAGAGCATTAGAGGTCCCACACTATCTCATTGCCTGGGAGAGGATTGGAGTTCTGGTTGGTTAAATACCCCAGAATTCCTACCTCTCTTTATGGCTTTGAAGTATGGTGTAGTGGATACAGCATGCAACTGCCACCTTGTTGGCCAGTGTTCGAGTCCCCTGGTGGGTTGAGTGTCTAAAAAGTTATAAACTTCTGCTACTGGAATAGGGTAGTCTGTGCATTAAGCATTTGGCACTGAGTTTTCCCATATAACAGGAACCGATGAAAGAGCATTAGAGGTCCCACACTATCTCATTGCCTGGGAGAGGATTGGAGTTCTGGTTGGTTAAATACCCCAGAATTCCTACCTCTCTTTATGGCTTTGAAGTATGGTGTAGTGGATACAGCATGCAACTGCCACCTTGTTGGCCAGTGTTCGAGTCCCCTGGTGGGTTGAGTGTCTAAAAAGTTATAAACTTCAGCTACTGGAATAGGGTAGTCTGTGCATTAAGCATTTGGCACTGAGTTTTCCCATATAACAGGAACCGATGAAAGAGCATTAGAGGTCCCACACTATCTCATTGCCTGGGAGAGGATTGGAGTTCTGGTTGGTTAAATACCCCAGAATTCCTACCTCTCTTTATGGCTTTGAAGTATGGTGTAGTGGATACAGCATGCAACTGCCACCTTGTTGGCCAGTGTTCGAGTCCCCTGGTGGGTTGAGTGTCTAAAAAGTTATAAACTTCAGCTACTGGAATAGGGTAGTCTGTGCATTAAGCATTTGGCACTGAGTTTTCCCATATAACAGGAACAGATGAAAGAGCATTAGAGGTCCCACACTATCTCATTGCCTGGGAGAGGATTGGAGTTCTGGTTGGTTAAATACCCCAGAATTCCTACCTCTCTTTATGGCTTTGAAGTATGGTGTAGTGGATACAGCATGCAACTGCCACCTTGTTGGCCAGTGTTCGAGTCCCCTGGTGGGTTGAGTGTCTAAAAAGTTATAAACTTCAGCTACTGGAATAGGGTAGTCTGTGCATTAAGCATTTGGCACTGAGTTTTCCCATATAACAGGAACCGATGAAAGAGCATTAGAGGTCCCACACTATCTCATTGCCTGGGAGAGGATTGGAGTTCTGGTTGGTTAAATACCCCAGAATTCCTACCTCTCTTTATGGCTTTGAAGTATGGTGTAGTGGATACAGCATGCAACTGCCACCTTGTTGGCCAGTGTTCGAGTCCCCTGGTGGGTTGAGTGTCTAAAAAGTTATAAACTTCAGCTACTGGAATAGGGTAGTCTGTGCATTAAGCATTTGGCACTGAGTTTTCCCATATAACAGGAACCGATGAAAGAGCATTAGAGGTCCCACACTATCTCATTGCCTGGGAGAGGATTGGAGTTCTGGTTGGTTAAATACCCCAGAATTCCTACCTCTCTTTATGGCTTTGAAGTATGGTGTAGTGGATACAGCATGCAACTGCCACCTTGTTGGCCAGTGTTCGAGTCCCCTGGTGGGTTGAGTGTCTAAAAAGTTATAAACTTCTGCTACTGGAATAGGGTAGTCTGTGCATTAAGCATTTGGCACTGAGTTTTCCCATATAACAGGAACCGATGAAAGAGCATTAGAGGTCCCACACTATCTCATTGCCTGGGAGAGGATTGGAGTTCTGGTTGGTTAAATACCCCAGAATTCCTACCTCTCTTTATGGCTTTGAAGTATGGTGTAGTGGATACAGCATGCAACTGCCACCTTGTTGGCCTAGTGTTCGAGTCCCCTGGTGGGTTGAGTGTCTAAAAAGTTATAAACTTCAGCTACTGGAATAGGGTAGTCTGTGCATTAAGCATTTGGCACTGAGTTTTCCCATATAACAGGAACCGATGAAAGAGCATTAGAGGTCCCACACTATCTCATTGCCTGGGAGAGGATTGGAGTTCTGGTTGGTTAAATACCCCAGAATTCCTACCTCTCTTTATGGCTTTGAAGTATGGTGTAGTGGATACAGCATGCAACTGCCACCTTGTTGGCCAGTGTTCGAGTCCCCTGGTGGGTTGAGTGTCTAAAAAGTTATAAACTTCAGCTACTGGAATAGGGTAGTCTGTGCATTAAGCATTTGGCACTGAGTTTTCCCATATAACAGGAACCGATGAAAGAGCATTAGAGGTCCCACACTATCTCATTGCCTGGGAGAGGATTGGAGTTCTGGTTGGTTAAATACCCCAGAATTCCTACCTCTCTTTATGGCTTTGAAGTATGGTGTAGTGGATACAGCATGCAACTGCCACCTTGTTGGCCAGTGTTCGAGTCCCCTGGTGGGTTGAGTGTCTAAAAAGTTATAAACTTCTGCTACTGGAATAGGGTAGTCTGTGCATTAAGCATTTGGCACTGAGTTTTCCCATATAACAGGAACCGATGAAAGAGCATTAGAGGTCCCACACTATCTCATTGCCTGGGAGAGGATTGGAGTTCTGGTTGGTTAAATACCCCAGAATTCCTACCTCTCTTTATGGCTTTGAAGTATGGTGTAGTGGATACAGCATGCAACTGCCACCTTGTTGGCCAGTGTTCGAGTCCCCTGGTGGGTTGAGTGTCTAAAAAGTTATAAACTTCAGCTACTGGAATAGGGTAGTCTGTGCATTAAGCATTTGGCACTGAGTTTTCCCATATAACAGGAACCGATGAAAGAGCATTAGAGGTCCCACACTATCTCATTGCCTGGGAGAGGATTGGAGTTCTGGTTGGTTAAATACCCCAGAATTCCTACCTCTCTTTATGGCTTTGAAGTATGGTGTAGTGGATACAGCATGCAACTGCCACCTTGTTGGCCAGTGTTCGAGTCCCCTGGTGGGTTGAGTGTCTAAAAAGTTATAAACTTCAGCTACTGGAATAGGGTAGTCTGTGCATTAAGCATTTGGCACTGAGTTTTCCCATATAACAGGAACAGATGAAAGAGCATTAGAGGTCCCACACTATCTCATTGCCTGGGAGAGGATTGGAGTTCTGGTTGGTTAAATACCCCAGAATTCCTACCTCTCTTTATGGCTTTGAAGTATGGTGTAGTGGATACAGCATGCAACTGCCACCTTGTTGGCCAGTGTTCGAGTCCCCTGGTGGGTTGAGTGTCTAAAAAGTTATAAACTTCAGCTACTGGAATAGGGTAGTCTGTGCATTAAGCATTTGGCACTGAGTTTTCCCATATAACAGGAACCGATGAAAGAGCATTAGAGGTCCCACACTATCTCATTGCCTGGGAGAGGATTGGAGTTCTGGTTGGTTAAATACCCCAGAATTCCTACCTCTCTTTATGGCTTTGAAGTATGGTGTAGTGGATACAGCATGCAACTGCCACCTTGTTGGCCAGTGTTCGAGTCCCCTGGTGGGTTGAGTGTCTAAAAAGTTATAAACTTCAGCTACTGGAATAGGGTAGTCTGTGCATTAAGCATTTGGCACTGAGTTTTCCCATATAACAGGAACCGATGAAAGAGCATTAGAGGTCCCACACTATCTCATTGCCTGGGAGAGGATTGGAGTTCTGGTTGGTTAAATACCCCAGAATTCCTACCTCTCTTTATGGCTTTGAAGTATGGTGTAGTGGATACAGCATGCAACTGCCACCTTGTTGGCCAGTGTTCGAGTCCCCTGGTGGGTTGAGTGTCTAAAAAGTTATAAACTTCTGCTACTGGAATAGGGTAGTCTGTGCATTAAGCATTTGGCACTGAGTTTTCCCATATAACAGGAACCGATGAAAGAGCATTAGAGGTCCCACACTATCTCATTGCCTGGGAGAGGATTGGAGTTCTGGTTGGTTAAATACCCCAGAATTCCTACCTCTCTTTATGGCTTTGAAGTATGGTGTAGTGGATACAGCATGCAACTGCCACCTTGTTGGCCAGTGTTCGAGTCCCCTGGTGGGTTGAGTGTCTAAAAAGTTATAAACTTCAGCTACTGGAATAGGGTAGTCTGTGCATTAAGCATTTGGCACTGAGTTTTCCCATATAACAGGAACCGATGAAAGAGCATTAGAGGTCCCACACTATCTCATTGCCTGGGAGAGGATTGGAGTTCTGGTTGGTTAAATACCCCAGAATTCCTACCTCTCTTTATGGCTTTGAAGTATGGTGTAGTGGATACAGCATGCAACTGCCACCTTGTTGGCCAGTGTTCGAGTCCCCTGGTGGGTTGAGTGTCTAAAAAGTTATAAACTTCAGCTACTGGAATAGGGTAGTCTGTGCATTAAGCATTTGGCACTGAGTTTTCCCATATAACAGGAACCGATGAAAGAGCATTAGAGGTCCCACACTATCTCATTGCCTGGGAGAGGATTGGAGTTCTGGTTGGTTAAATACCCCAGAATTCCTACCTCTCTTTATGGCTTTGAAGTATGGTGTAGTGGATACAGCATGCAACTGCCACCTTGTTGGCCAGTGTTCGAGTCCCCTGGTGGGTTGAGTGTCTAAAAAGTTATAAACTTCTGCTACTGGAATAGGGTAGTCTGTGCATTAAGCATTTGGCACTGAGTTTTCCCATATAACAGGAACCGATGAAAGAGCATTAGAGGTCCCACACTATCTCATTGCCTGGGAGAGGATTGGAGTTCTGGTTGGTTAAATACCCCAGAATTCCTACCTCTCTTTATGGCTTTGAAGTATGGTGTAGTGGATACAGCATGCAACTGCCACCTTGTTGGCCAGTGTTCGAGTCCCCTGGTGGGTTGAGTGTCTAAAAAGTTATAAACTTCAGCTACTGGAATAGGGTAGTCTGTGCATTAAGCATTTGGCACTGAGTTTTCCCATATAACAGGAACCGATGAAAGAGCATTAGAGGTCCCACACTATCTCATTGCCTGGGAGAGGATTGGAGTTCTGGTTGGTTAAATACCCCAGAATTCCTACCTCTCTTTATGGCTTTGAAGTATGGTGTAGTGGATACAGCATGCAACTGCCACCTTGTTGGCCAGTGTTCGAGTCCCCTGGTGGGTTGAGTGTCTAAAAAGTTATAAACTTCAGCTACTGGAATAGGGTAGTCTGTGCATTAAGCATTTGGCACTGAGTTTTCCCATATAACAGGAACCGATGAAAGAGCATTAGAGGTCCCACACTATCTCATTGCCTGGGAGAGGATTGGAGTTCTGGTTGGTTAAATACCCCAGAATTCCTACCTCTCTTTATGGCTTTGAAGTATGGTGTAGTGGATACAGCATGCAACTGCCACCTTGTTGGCCAGTGTTCGAGTCCCCTGGTGGGTTGAGTGTCTAAAAAGTTATAAACTTCAGCTACTGGAATAGGGTAGTCTGTGCATTAAGCATTTGGCACTGAGTTTTCCCATATAACAGGAACCGATGAAAGAGCATTAGAGGTCCCACACTATCTCATTGCCTGGGAGAGGATTGGAGTTCTGGTTGGTTAAATACCCCAGAATTCCTACCTCTCTTTATGGCTTTGAAGTATGGTGTAGTGGATACAGCATGCAACTGCCACCTTGTTGGCCAGTGTTCGAGTCCCCTGGTGGGTTGAGTGTCTAAAAAGTTATAAACTTCAGCTACTGGAATAGGGTAGTCTGTGCATTAAGCATTTGGCACTGAGTTTTCCCATATAACAGGAACCGATGAAAGAGCATTAGAGGTCCCACACTATCTCATTGCCTGGGAGAGGATTGGAGTTCTGGTTGGTTAAATACCCCAGAATTCCTACCTCTCTTTATGGCTTTGAAGTATGGTGTAGTGGATACAGCATGCAACTGCCACCTTGTTGGCCAGTGTTCGAGTCCCCTGGTGGGTTGAGTGTCTAAAAAGTTATAAACTTCTGCTACTGGAATAGGGTAGTCTGTGCATTAAGCATTTGGCACTGAGTTTTCCCATATAACAGGAACCGATGAAAGAGCATTAGAGGTCCCACACTATCTCATTGCCTGGGAGAGGATTGGAGTTCTGGTTGGTTAAATACCCCAGAATTCCTACCTCTCTTTATGGCTTTGAAGTATGGTGTAGTGGATACAGCATGCAACTGCCACCTTGTTGGCCAGTGTTCGAGTCCCCTGGTGGGTTGAGTGTCTAAAAAGTTATAAACTTCAGCTACTGGAATAGGGTAGTCTGTGCATTAAGCATTTGGCACTGAGTTTTCCCATATAACAGGAACCGATGAAAGAGCATTAGAGGTCCCACACTATCTCATTGCCTGGGAGAGGATTGGAGTTCTGGTTGGTTAAATACCCCAGAATTCCTACCTCTCTTTATGGCTTTGAAGTATGGTGTAGTGGATACAGCATGCAACTGCCACCTTGTTGGCCAGTGTTCGAGTCCCCTGGTGGGTTGAGTGTCTAAAAAGTTATAAACTTCAGCTACTGGAATAGGGTAGTCTGTGCATTAAGCATTTGGCACTGAGTTTTCCCATATAACAGGAACCGATGAAAGAGCATTAGAGGTCCCACACTATCTCATTGCCTGGGAGAGGATTGGAGTTCTGGTTGGTTAAATACCCCAGAATTCCTACCTCTCTTTATGGCTTTGAAGTATGGTGTAGTGGATACAGCATGCAACTGCCACCTTGTTGGCCAGTGTTCGAGTCCCCTGGTGGGTTGAGTGTCTAAAAAGTTATAAACTTCAGCTACTGGAATAGGGTAGTCTGTGCATTAAGCATTTGGCACTGAGTTTTCCCATATAACAGGAACCGATGAAAGAGCATTAGAGGTCCCACACTATCTCATTGCCTGGGAGAGGATTGGAGTTCTGGTTGGTTAAATACCCCAGAATTCCTACCTCTCTTTATGGCTTTGAAGTATGGTGTAGTGGATACAGCATGCAACTGCCACCTTGTTGGCCAGTGTTCGAGTCCCCTGGTGGGTTGAGTGTCTAAAAAGTTATAAACTTCAGCTACTGGAATAGGGTAGTCTGTGCATTAAGCATTTGGCACTGAGTTTTCCCATATAACAGGAACCGATGAAAGAGCATTAGAGGTCCCACACTATCTCATTGCCTGGGAGAGGATTGGAGTTCTGGTTGGTTAAATACCCCAGAATTCCTACCTCTCTTTATGGCTTTGAAGTATGGTGTAGTGGATACAGCATGCAACTGCCACCTTGTTGGCCAGTGTTCGAGTCCCCTGGTGGGTTGAGTGTCTAAAAAGTTATAAACTTCTGCTACTGGAATAGGGTAGTCTGTGCATTAAGCATTTGGCACTGAGTTTTCCCATATAACAGGAACCGATGAAAGAGCATTAGAGGTCCCACACTATCTCATTGCCTGGGAGAGGATTGGAGTTCTGGTTGGTTAAATACCCCAGAATTCCTACCTCTCTTTATGGCTTTGAAGTATGGTGTAGTGGATACAGCATGCAACTGCCACCTTGTTGGCCAGTGTTCGAGTCCCCTGGTGGGTTGAGTGTCTAAAAAGTTATAAACTTCATGCTACTGGAATAGGGTAGTCTGTGCATTAAGCATTTGGCACTGAGTTTTCCCATATAACAGGAACCGATGAAAGAGCATTAGAGGTCCCACACTATCTCATTGCCTGGGAGAGGATTGGAGTTCTGGTTGGTTAAATACCCCAGAATTCCTACCTCTCTTTATGGCTTTGAAGTATGGTGTAGTGGATACAGCATGCAACTGCCACCTTGTTGGCCAGTGTTCGAGTCCCCTGGTGGGTTGAGTGTCTAAAAAGTTATAAACTTCTGCTACTGGAATAGGGTAGTCTGTGCATTAAGCATTTGGCACTGAGTTTTCCCATATAACAGGAACCGATGAAAGAGCATTAGAGGTCCCACACTATCTCATTGCCTGGGAGAGGATTGGAGTTCTGGTTGGTTAAATACCCCAGAATTCCTACCTCTCTTTATGGCTTTGAAGTATGGTGTAGTGGATACAGCATGCAACTGCCACCTTGTTGGCCAGTGTTCGAGTCCCCTGGTGGGTTGAGTGTCTAAAAAGTTATAAACTTCAGCTACTGGAATAGGGTAGTCTGTGCATTAAGCATTTGGCACTGAGTTTTCCCATATAACAGGAACCGATGAAAGAGCATTAGAGGTCCCACACTATCTCATTGCCTGGGAGAGGATTGGAGTTCTGGTTGGTTAAATACCCCAGAATTCCTACCTCTCTTTATGGCTTTGAAGTATGGTGTAGTGGATACAGCATGCAACTGCCACCTTGTTGGCCAGTGTTCGAGTCCCCTGGTGGGTTGAGTGTCTAAAAAGTTATAAACTTCAGCTACTGGAATAGGGTAGTCTGTGCATTAAGCATTTGGCACTGAGTTTTCCCATATAACAGGAACCGATGAAAGAGCATTAGAGGTCCCACACTATCTCATTGCCTGGGAGAGGATTGGAGTTCTGGTTGGTTAAATACCCCAGAATTCCTACCTCTCTTTATGGCTTTGAAGTATGGTGTAGTGGATACAGCATGCAACTGCCACCTTGTTGGCCAGTGTTCGAGTCCCCTGGTGGGTTGAGTGTCTAAAAAGTTATAAACTTCTGCTACTGGAATAGGGTAGTCTGTGCATTAAGCATTTGGCACTGAGTTTTCCCATATAACAGGAACCGATGAAAGAGCATTAGAGGTCCCACACTATCTCATTGCCTGGGAGAGGATTGGAGTTCTGGTTGGTTAAATACCCCAGAATTCCTACCTCTCTTTATGGCTTTGAAGTATGGTGTAGTGGATACAGCATGCAACTGCCACCTTGTTGGCCAGTGTTCGAGTCCCCTGGTGGGTTGAGTGTCTAAAAAGTTATAAACTTCAGCTACTGGAATAGGGTAGTCTGTGCATTAAGCATTTGGCACTGAGTTTTCCCATATAACAGGAACCGATGAAAGAGCATTAGAGGTCCCACACTATCTCATTGCCTGGGAGAGGATTGGAGTTCTGGTTGGTTAAATACCCCAGAATTCCTACCTCTCTTTATGGCTTTGAAGTATGGTGTAGTGGATACAGCATGCAACTGCCACCTTGTTGGCCAGTGTTCGAGTCCCCTGGTGGGTTGAGTGTCTAAAAAGTTATAAACTTCAGCTACTGGAATAGGGTAGTCTGTGCATTAAGCATTTGGCACTGAGTTTTCCCATATAACAGGAACCGATGAAAGAGCATTAGAGGTCCCACACTATCTCATTGCCTGGGAGAGGATTGGAGTTCTGGTTGGTTAAATACCCCAGAATTCCTACCTCTCTTTATGGCTTTGAAGTATGGTGTAGTGGATACAGCATGCAACTGCCACCTTGTTGGCCAGTGTTCGAGTCCCCTGGTGGGTTGAGTGTCTAAAAAGTTATAAACTTCAGCTACTGGAATAGGGTAGTCTGTGCATTAAGCATTTGGCACTGAGTTTTCCCATATAACAGGAACCGATGAAAGAGCATTAGAGGTCCCACACTATCTCATTGCCTGGGAGAGGATTGGAGTTCTGGTTGGTTAAATACCCCAGAATTCCTACCTCTCTTTATGGCTTTGAAGTATGGTGTAGTGGATACAGCATGCAACTGCCACCTTGTTGGCCAGTGTTCGAGTCCCCTGGTGGGTTGAGTGTCTAAAAAGTTATAAACTTCAGCTACTGGAATAGGGTAGTCTGTGCATTAAGCATTTGGCACTAAGTTTTCCCATATAACAGGAACCGATGAAAGAGCATTAGAGGTCCCACACTATCTCATTGCCTGGGAGAGGATTGGAGTTCTGGTTGGTTAAATACCCCAGAATTCCTACCTCTCTTTATGGCTTTGAAGTATGGTGTAGTGGATTCAGCATGCAACTGCCACCTTGTTGGCCAGTGTGAAAGAGCATTAGAGGTCCCACACTATCTCATTGCCTGGGAGAGGATTGGAGTTCTGGTTGGTTAAATACCCCAGAATTCCTACCTCTCTTTATGGCTTTGAAGTATGGTGTAGTGGATACAGCATGCAACTGCCACCTTGTTGGCCAGTGTTCGAGTCCCCTGGTGGGTTGAGTGTCTAAAAAGTTATAAACTTCTGCTACTGGAATAGGGTAGTCTGTGCATTAAGCATTTGGCACTGAGTTTTCCCATATAACAGGAACCGATGAAAGAGCATTAGAGGTCCCACACTATCTCATTGCCTGGGAGAGGATTGGAGTTCTGGTTGGTTAAATACCCCAGAATTCCTACCTCTCTTTATGGCTTTGAAGTATGGTGTAGTGGATACAGCATGCAACTGCCACCTTGTTGGCCAGTGTTCGAGTCCCCTGGTGGGTTGAGTGTCTAAAAAGTTATAAACTTCAGCTACTGGAATAGGGTAGTCTGTGCATTAAGCATTTGGCACTGAGTTTTCCCATATAACAGGAACCGATGAAAGAGCATTAGAGGTCCCACACTATCTCATTGCCTGGGAGAGGATTGGAGTTCTGGTTGGTTAAATACCCCAGAATTCCTACCTCTCTTTATGGCTTTGAAGTATGGTGTAGTGGATACAGCATGCAACTGCCACCTTGTTGGCCAGTGTTCGAGTCCCCTGGTGGGTTGAGTGTCTAAAAAGTTATAAACTTCAGCTACTGGAATAGGGTAGTCTGTGCATTAAGCATTTGGCACTGAGTTTTCCCATATAACAGGAACCGATGAAAGAGCATTAGAGGTCCCACACTATCTCATTGCCTGGGAGAGGATTGGAGTTCTGGTTGGTTAAATACCCCAGAATTCCTACCTCTCTTTATGGCTTTGAAGTATGGTGTAGTGGATACAGCATGCAACTGCCACCTTGTTGGCCAGTGTTCGAGTCCCCTGGTGGGTTGAGTGTCTAAAAAGTTATAAACTTCAGCTACTGGAATAGGGTAGTCTGTGCATTAAGCATTTGGCACTGAGTTTTCCCATATAACAGGAACCGATGAAAGAGCATTAGAGGTCCCACACTATCTCATTGCCTGGGAGAGGATTGGAGTTCTGGTTGGTTAAATACCCCAGAATTCCTACCTCTCTTTATGGCTTTGAAGTATGGTGTAGTGGATACAGCATGCAACTGCCACCTTGTTGGCCAGTGTTCGAGTCCCCTGGTGGGTTGAGTGTCTAAAAAGTTATAAACTTCAGCTACTGGAATAGGGTAGTCTGTGCATTAAGCATTTGGCACTGAGTTTTCCCATATAACAGGAACCGATGAAAGAGCATTAGAGGTCCCACACTATCTCATTGCCTGGGAGAGGATTGGAGTTCTGGTTGGTTAAATACCCCAGAATTCCTACCTCTCTTTATGGCTTTGAAGTATGGTGTAGTGGATACAGCATGCAACTGCCACCTTGTTGGCCAGTGTTCGAGTCCCCTGGTGGGTTGAGTGTCTAAAAAGTTATAAACTTCAGCTACTGGAATAGGGTAGTCTGTGCATTAAGCATTTGGCACTGAGTTTTCCCATATAACAGGAACCGATGAAAGAGCATTAGAGGTCCCACACTATCTCATTGCCTGGGAGAGGATTGGAGTTCTGGTTGGTTAAATACCCCAGAATTCCTACCTCTCTTTATGGCTTTGAAGTATGGTGTAGTGGATACAGCATGCAACTGCCACCTTGTTGGCCAGTGTTCGAGTCCCCTGGTGGGTTGAGTGTCTAAAAAGTTATAAACTTCAGCTACTGGAATAGGGTAGTCTGTGCATTAAGCATTTGGCACTGAGTTTTCCCATATAACAGGAACCGATGAAAGAGCATTAGAGGTCCCACACTATCTCATTGCCTGGGAGAGGATTGGAGTTCTGGTTGGTTAAATACCCCAGAATTCCTACCTCTCTTTATGGCTTTGAAGTATGGTGTAGTGGATACAGCATGCAACTGCCACCTTGTTGGCCAGTGTTCGAGTCCCCTGGTGGGTTGAGTGTCTAAAAAGTTATAAACTTCATGCTACTGGAATAGGGTAGTCTGTGCATTAAGCATTTGGCACTGAGTTTTCCCATATAACAGGAACCGATGAAAGAGCATTAGAGGTCCCACACTATCTCATTGCCTGGGAGAGGATTGGAGTTCTGGTTGGTTAAATACCCCAGAATTCCTACCTCTCTTTATGGCTTTGAAGTATGGTGTAGTGGATACAGCATGCAACTGCCACCTTGTTGGCCAGTGTTCGAGTCCCCTGGTGGGTTGAGTGTCTAAAAAGTTATAAACTTCTGCTACTGGAATAGGGTAGTCTGTGCATTAAGCATTTGGCACTGAGTTTTCCCATATAACAGGAACCGATGAAAGAGCATTAGAGGTCCCACACTATCTCATTGCCTGGGAGAGGATTGGAGTTCTGGTTGGTTAAATACCCCAGAATTCCTACCTCTCTTTATGGCTTTGAAGTATGGTGTAGTGGATACAGCATGCAACTGCCACCTTGTTGGCCAGTGTTCGAGTCCCCTGGTGGGTTGAGTGTCTAAAAAGTTATAAACTTCATGCTACTGGAATAGGGTAGTCTGTGCATTAAGCATTTGGCACTGAGTTTTCCCATATAACAGGAACCGATGAAAGAGCATTAGAGGTCCCACACTATCTCATTGCCTGGGAGAGGATTGGAGTTCTGGTTGGTTAAATACCCCAGAATTCCTACCTCTCTTTATGGCTTTGAAGTATGGTGTAGTGGATACAGCATGCAACTGCCACCTTGTTGGCCAGTGTTCGAGTCCCCTGGTGGGTTGAGTGTCTAAAAAGTTATAAACTTCAGCTACTGGAATAGGGTAGTCTGTGCATTAAGCATTTGGCACTGAGTTTTCCCATATAACAGGAACCGATGAAAGAGCATTAGAGGTCCCACACTATCTCATTGCCTGGGAGAGGATTGGAGTTCTGGTTGGTTAAATACCCCAGAATTCCTACCTCTCTTTATGGCTTTGAAGTATGGTGTAGTGGATACAGCATGCAACTGCCACCTTGTTGGCCAGTGTTCGAGTCCCCTGGTGGGTTGAGTGTCTAAAAAGTTATAAACTTCTGCTACTGGAATAGGGTAGTCTGTGCATTAAGCATTTGGCACTGAGTTTTCCCATATAACAGGAACCGATGAAAGAGCATTAGAGGTCCCACACTATCTCATTGCCTGGGAGAGGATTGGAGTTCTGGTTGGTTAAATACCCCAGAATTCCTACCTCTCTTTATGGCTTTGAAGTATGGTGTAGTGGATACAGCATGCAACTGCCACCTTGTTGGCCAGTGTTCGAGTCCCCTGGTGGGTTGAGTGTCTAAAAAGTTATAAACTTCTGCTACTGGAATAGGGTAGTCTGTGCATTAAGCATTTGGCACTGAGTTTTCCCATATAACAGGAACCGATGAAAGAGCATTAGAGGTCCCACACTATCTCATTGCCTGGGAGAGGATTGGAGTTCTGGTTGGTTAAATACCCCAGAATTCCTACCTCTCTTTATGGCTTTGAAGTATGGTGTAGTGGATACAGCATGCAACTGCCACCTTGTTGGCCAGTGTTCGAGTCCCCTGGTGGGTTGAGTGTCTAAAAAGTTATAAACTTCAGCTACTGGAATAGGGTAGTCTGTGCATTAAGCATTTGGCACTGAGTTTTCCCATATAACAGGAACCGATGAAAGAGCATTAGAGGTCCCACACTATCTCATTGCCTGGGAGAGGATTGGAGTTCTGGTTGGTTAAATACCCCAGAATTCCTACCTCTCTTTATGGCTTTGAAGTATGGTGTAGTGGATACAGCATGCAACTGCCACCTTGTTGGCCAGTGTTCGAGTCCCCTGGTGGGTTGAGTGTCTAAAAAGTTATAAACTTCTGCTACTGGAATAGGGTAGTCTGTGCATTAAGCATTTGGCACTGAGTTTTCCCATATAACAGGAACCGATGAAAGAGCATTAGAGGTCCCACACTATCTCATTGCCTGGGAGAGGATTGGAGTTCTGGTTGGTTAAATACCCCAGAATTCCTACCTCTCTTTATGGCTTTGAAGTATGGTGTAGTGGATACAGCATGCAACTGCCACCTTGTTGGCCAGTGTTCGAGTCCCCTGGTGGGTTGAGTGTCTAAAAAGTTATAAACTTCAGCTACTGGAATAGGGTAGTCTGTGCATTAAGCATTTGGCACTGAGTTTTCCCATATAACAGGAACCGATGAAAGAGCATTAGAGGTCCCACACTATCTCATTGCCTGGGAGAGGATTGGAGTTCTGGTTGGTTAAATACCCCAGAATTCCTACCTCTCTTTATGGCTTTGAAGTATGGTGTAGTGGATACAGCATGCAACTGCCACCTTGTTGGCCAGTGTTCGAGTCCCCTGGTGGGTTGAGTGTCTAAAAAGTTATAAACTTCTGCTACTGGAATAGGGTAGTCTGTGCATTAAGCATTTGGCACTGAGTTTTCCCATATAACAGGAACCGATGAAAGAGCATTAGAGGTCCCACACTATCTCATTGCCTGGGAGAGGATTGGAGTTCTGGTTGGTTAAATACCCCAGAATTCCTACCTCTCTTTATGGCTTTGAAGTATGGTGTAGTGGATACAGCATGCAACTGCCACCTTGTTGGCCAGTGTTCGAGTCCCCTGGTGGGTTGAGTGTCTAAAAAGTTATAAACTTCAGCTACTGGAATAGGGTAGTCTGTGCATTAAGCATTTGGCACTGAGTTTTCCCATATAACAGGAACCGATGAAAGAGCATTAGAGGTCCCACACTATCTCATTGCCTGGGAGAGGATTGGAGTTCTGGTTGGTTAAATACCCCAGAATTCCTACCTCTCTTTATGGCTTTGAAGTATGGTGTAGTGGATACAGCATGCAACTGCCACCTTGTTGGCCAGTGTTCGAGTCCCCTGGTGGGTTGAGTGTCTAAAAAGTTATAAACTTCAGCTACTGGAATAGGGTAGTCTGTGCATTAAGCATTTGGCACTGAGTTTTCCCATATAACAGGAACCGATGAAAGAGCATTAGAGGTCCCACACTATCTCATTGCCTGGGAGAGGATTGGAGTTCTGGTTGGTTAAATACCCCAGAATT
>NW_027189164.1:326744-368324 GCF_040958095.1 Procambarus clarkii
CAAACACAGATCAAACACTTGCAGACCAAACACACACACAGACCAAACACACACAGACCAAGCACTTACAGACCAACCACACACAGACCAAACACTTACAGACCAAAACACACACAGATCAAACACAAACACAGATCAAACACACACACAGATCAAACACTTACGGACCAAAGGCACACAGATCAAATTCACACTCAGACCAAACACACACACAAACCAAACACACACACAGATCAAACACACACACAGATCAAACACACACACAGATCAAACACACACACAGACAAAACAAACACAGACCAAACATACACACAGGTCAAACACACACAGACCAAACACACACACAAATCAAACACACACACAGATCAAACACACACATAGACCAAACACACACACATATCAAACACACACACAGACCAAACACACACACATACCAAACACACACAGAGATCAAACACACACACACAGACCAAACACACACACACAGATTAAACACACACACAGATCAAACACACACACAGACCAAACACTTGCAGACCAAACACTTACAGACACACAGATAAAAAAATCACACAGATCAAACACACACAGATCAAACACTCACACAGACCAAACACTTACAGAACAAACACTTACAGACACACAGATCAAAAACACACACAGATCAAGCACACACAGATCAAACACACACACACATATCAAACACACACTCAGACCAAACACACACACAGTTCAAACACACACACAGATCAACACACACACACACCGACCAAAAACACACAGACCAAACACATACACAGATCAAACAAACACACACAGTTTAACACACATACAGACCAAACACACACAGACGAAACACACACAGACGAAACACACACACAGACCAAACACACACAGACCAAACACACACACACAGATCAAACACACACACGGACCAAACACACACACAGATCAAACACAAACACAGATCAAACACACACACAGATCAAACACTTACACACCAAACACACACACAGATCAGACACACTCACAAACTAAACACACACACAGACCAAACACACACACAGATCAAATGCACATTCAGACCAAACACACACACAAACCAATCACACACACAGATAAAAGACACACACAGATCAAACACACACACAGATCAAGCACAACACACAGACCAAACACACAAAGACCAAACACACACAGACCAAACACTTACAGACCAAACACACACACAGACCAAACACTTACAGACCAAACACGCACACAGACCAAACACACACAGACCAAGCACATACAGACCAAACACACACAGACCAAACACTTACAGACCAAACACACACACAGATCAAATGCACATTCAAACCAAACACACACACAAACCAATCACACACACAGATCAAACACACACACATATCAAACACACACACAGATCAATCACACACACACACACACACAGACCAAACACACAAAGACCAAACACACACAGACTAAACACTTACAGACCAAACACACACACAGACCAAACACACACAGACCAAGCACTTACAGACCATACACACACAGACCAAACACATACAGACCAAACACACACACAGATCAAACACAAACACAGATCAAACAAAAATACAGATCAAACACACACACATATCAACACACACATAGATCAAATTCACACTCAGACCAAACACACACACAAACCAAACACGCACACAGATCAAACACACACACAGATCAAACATACACACAGACCAAACACACACACAGACCAAACACACACAGACCAAACATACACACAGATCAAACACACACACAGACGAAACAAACACACAAATCAAACACACACACAGACCAAACACACACAGACCGAACACTTAAAGAACAAACATACGCACTGACCACACACCTACAGACCAAACACACACACAGACCAAACACTTACAGACCAAACACACTCATACTAAACACTTACAGACCAAACACACACACAGATCAAACACACACACAGACAAAACACTTACAGACCAAACACTTACAGACCAAACACTTACAGATCTAAGACTCACACACAGACCAAAAACACACAGACCAAACTATTACAGACCAACACACACACAGACCAAACACACACACAGAACAAACACACACAGACCAAACACTTACAGACCAACCACACACAGACCAAACACATACAGACCAAACACAAACACAGACCAAACACACACACAGATCAAAAACACACACACATATCAAACACACACACAGACCAAACTCACACACAGACCAAACACACACTGACCAAACACACACAGACCAAACACTTACAGACCAAACACACACACAGACCAAACACACACACAGACCAAACACTTACAGACCAAACAAACACACAGACCAAACACACACAGACCAAACAATTAAAGACCAAACACACACACAGACCAAACACACATAGACCAAACACTTACAGACCAAACACACACAGACCAAACACTTACAAACCAAACACAAACACAGACCAAACACACACACATCAAAACACACACATCAAAAGCACACACAGACCAAACAAACACAGGCCTAACACAAACACAGACCAAACATTTACAGACCAAACACACACACAGATCAAACACACACACAGATCAAACATACACACATATCAAACACACACACGGACCAAACACACACACAGATCAAACACAAACACAGATCAAACACACACACAGATCAAACACACACACAGACCAAACACACACAGACCAAACACACACACAAATCAAACACACACACAGATCAAACACACACATAGACTAAACACACACACAGATCAAACACACACACAGATCTAGCAGACACAGAGACCAAACACACAAAGACCAAACAAACACAGACCAAACACTTACAGACCAAGCACACACACAGACCAAACACACACACAGACCAAACACTTACAGACCAAAACACACACAGATCAAACACAAACACAGATAAAACACACACACAGATCAAACACTTACAGACCAAAGTCACACCGATCAAATTCACACTCAGACCAAACACACACACAAACTAAACACATACACAGATCAAACACACACACAGATCAAACACACACACAGATCAAACACACACACAGACAAAACAAACACAGACCAAACATACACACAGATCAAACACACACACAGACCAAACACACACACAAATCAAACACACACACAGATCAAACACACACATAGACCAAACACACACACATATCAAACACACACACAGACCAAACACACACACATACCAAACACACACAGAGATCAAACACACACACACAGACCAAACACACACACACAGATCAAACACACACACAGACCAAACACTTGCAGACCAAACACTTACAGACACACAGACCAAACACTTGCAGACCAAACACTTACAGACACACATATAAAAAAACACACAGATAAAAAAAACACAGATCAAACACACACAGATCAAACACTCACACAGACCAAACACTTACAGACCAAACACTTACAGACACACAGATCAAAAAACACACACAGATCAAACACACACACACACACATATCAAACACACACTCAGACCAAACACTTACAGACCAAACACACACACAGATCAAACACACACACAGATCAAACACACACACAGACCAAAAAAACAGACCAAACACATACACAGATCAAACAAACACACACAGTTTAACACACAAACAGACCAAACACACACAGACGAAGCACACACAGACCAAACACACACACAGACCAAACACACACAGACCAAAACACACACACACACAGATCAAACACAAAACACGGACCAAACACACACACAGATCAAACACAAACACAGATCAAACACACACACAGATCAAACACTTACACACCAAACACATACACAGATCTAACACACTCACAATCTAAACACACACACAGATCAAACACACACACAGATCAAACACACACACACAGATCAAGCACACACACAGACCAAACACACAAAGACCAAACACACACAGACCAAACACTTACAGATCAAACACACACACAGACGAAACAATTACAGACCAAACACACACACAGACCAAACACACACAGACCAAGCACTTACAGACCAAACACACACAGACCAAACACTTACAGACCAAACACACACACAGATCAAATGCACATTCAAACCAAACACACACACAAAAACAATCACTCACACAGATCAAACACACACACAGATCAAACACACACACAGATCAAGCACACACACAGACCAAACACACAAAGACCAAACACACACAGACCAAACACTTACAGACCAAACACACACACAGACCAAACACTTACAGAAAAAACACACACACAGACCAAACACACACAGACCAAGCAATTACAGACCAAACACACACAGACCAAACGCATACAGAACAAACACACACACAGATCAAACACAAACACAGATCAAACACAAATATAGATCAAACACACACACAGATCAAACACACACACAGATCAAATTCACACTCAGACCAAACACACACACACAAACCAAACACACACACAGATCAAACACACACACAGATCAAACATACACACAGATCAAACACACACACAGACCAAATACACACAGACCAAACATACACACAGATCAAACACACACACAGACCAAACAAACACAAATCAAACACACACACAGACCAAACACACACATAGAACAACACACACACAGATCAAACACACACACATAAAAACACGCACACATACCAAACACACACACAGATCAAACACACACACACAGACCAAACGCACACACACAGATCAAACACACACACAGATCAAACACACACACACACAGACCAAACACTTGCAGACGAAACACACACAGACCAAACACATACAGACCAAACACACACAGACCAAACACATGCAGATCAAACACATACACAGACCAAACACTTAGAGATCAAACACACACACAGACCAAACACTTACAGACCAAACACACACCGACCAAAAACTTTCAGACCAAACGCACACACAGATCAAAAACACACACAGACCAAACACTTACAGACCGAACACTTACAGACACACAAATCAAAAACACACACAGATCAAACACACACACACATATCAAACACACACACAGACCAAACACACACAGACCAAACACACACACAGATCAAACACACACAGAAACCAAACACACACAGAAACCAAACACACACACAGATCAAATGCACACTCAGACCTAACACACACACAAACCAAACACACACACACAGATCAAACACACACACAGATCAAACACACACACAGACCAAACACACACACAGACCAAACACACACAAACACTAAACACACACACATACCCAACACCCACAGACCAAACAAATAAAGACCCAACACACACAGACCAAACACTTACAGTCCAAACACACACACAGACCAAACACTTACAGACCAAACACACACACAGACCAAACACCCACAGACCAAACGATTAAAGACCAAACACACACACAGACCAAACACACATAGACCAAACACTTACAGACCAAACACAAACACAGATCAAACACAAACACAGACCAAACACACACACACATATCAAAACTCACACATATCAAACACACACACAGACCAAACAAACACATACCAAACACAAACACAGACCAAACGCTTACAGACCAAACACACACATACCAAACACACACCGACTAAACACACACACAGATCAAACACACACACAGACCAAACACACACAGACCAAACACACACACAGATCAAACACACACACAGTCCAAAAACACACACAGACCAAACATACACACAGACCAAACACACACACAGACCAAACACACACATTAATCAAACACCCACACAGATCAAACACACACACACGGATCAAACACACACACACAGATCAAACACACACACAGAACAAACTCTTACAGACCAAACACACACAGACCAAACACTTACAGAACAAACATTCACACAGACCAAACACTTATAGAGCAAACACACACACAGACCAAACACTTACAGACCAAACACACTCATACCAAACACTTACAGACCAAACACACACACACAGATCAAACACACACACAGACCAAACACTTACAGACCAAACACTTACAGACCAAAAACACACACACACAGACCAAAAACACACAGACCAAACAATTTCAGACCAAATACACACACAGACGAAACTCACACACAGAACAAACACACTCAGACCAAACACTTACAGACCAAACGCACACAGACCAAACACTTACAGACCAAACACAAACACAGACCAAACACACACACAGATCTAACACACACACATATCAAACACACACACAGACCAAACACACACACAGACCAAACACACACACAGACCAAACACACACAGTCCAAACACTTACAGATCAAACATACACAGACCAAACACTTACAGACCAAACACACACACAGACCAAACACACACAGTCCAAACACTTACAGATGAAACATACACAGACCAAACACAAACACACACCAAACACACACACATATAAAACACACACAGACCAAACGCACACACACAGACCAAACACACACACAGGTCAAACACACACACAGACCAAACACACACACAAACCAAACATACACACAGAGCAAACACACACACAGACCAAACACACACACAGATCAAACACACACAGACAAAACACTAACAGATCAAACACACACACAGATCAAACACACACACAGATCAAACACACACACACAGACCAAACACACACAGGCCAAACACACACAGACCATTCACACACACAGACCAAACACTTACAGACCAAACACACACAGATCAAACACTTACAGACCAAACAAACACACATACCAAACACAGACACAGACTAAACACACACACAGATCAAACACACACAGAGACCAAACACACACACAGACCAAGCACACACACAGACCAAACACTTACAGACCAAACACACACAGACCCAACACACACACAGAGACCAAACACACACACAGGACAAATACACACACAGATCAAACACACACACAGATCAAACACACATACATATCAAACACACACACAGACTAAACACACACACAGATCAAACACACACAGACCAAACACACACAGACCAAACACACATACAGACCAAACACTTACAGACCAAACACACACAGACCAAACACACACATACAAAACTCACACAGAGACTAAACACACACACAGATCAAATACACACACTGACCAAACACACACATATCAAACACACACACAGACCAAACACTTACAGACCAAATACACAAGCAGATCAAACACACACACAGATCAAACACACACATACACAGATCAAACACACACACACACAGATCAAACGCACTCACACTCAGACCAAACACACACAGACCAAACACATACACAAATCAAACACACACACAGATCAAACACACACACAGACCAAACACACACACACAGACCAAACACACACATAGATCAAACACACACACACAGATTAAACACACACACAGATCAAACACACACACAGATCAAACACTCACAGATAAAACACCACACACAGACCAAACACACACACAGATCAAAGACACACACACACACAGACCAAACCACACACACATATCAAAAACACACACAGACCTAACACACACAGACAACAAAAACACAGACCAAACACTTGCAGACCAAACACACACAGACCAAACACACACACATTACCAAACACACACAGAGGTAAACACACACACAGATCAAAAACACACACAGACCAAAAACACACTGACCAACACACACACACCCAAACACTTACAGACCAAATACACACTAGACCAAACACACACACATATAATCACACACACTGACTATAAACACACACAGATCAAACACACACACCTACCAAGCACACACATATCAAACACACACACAGACCAAACACACACGCATATCAAACACACACACAGATCAACACACACATACAGAGATCAAACACACACATACACAGATCAAACACACTCACTCACAGACCAACACACACAGACCAAACACATACACAGATCAAACACACACACAGATCAAACACACACACAGACCAAACACACACAGACGAAAAACACACAGACCAAACACAAACACAGACCAAACACACACAGACAAAACACACACAGACCAAACACACACACTAATCAAACACACACACGGACCAAAAAACACAGACCAAACACAGACACAGATCAATCAAAAACACAGACCAAACACACACACAGATCACACACACACACATAGAAAACACACACACACAGACCAAACACACACACAGATCAAACACACACACACAGACCAAACACACACACAGATCAAACACATTCACAAACCAAACGCACACACATACCAAACACACACACACATCAAATACACACTCAGACCACACACACAAACAAAACACACACACAGATCAAACACACATAGACCAAACACACACACACACATCAAACACACACACAAATCAAACACACACACAGATCAAACACTCACACATCAAACACGAACACACACAGACCAAACACACAAACAGATCAAACACACACACAGACCAAACACACACACATATCAAAAACACACACAGACCTAACACACACAGACCAAACACAAACACAGACCAAACTCTTACAGACCAAACACACACAGACCAAACACACACAAACCAAACACAACAACATCTCAAACACACACAGACTAAACACACACACAGATCAAATACACACACAGGCGAAACACACACAGACCAAACACAACACACAGACCAAACACTTACAGACCAAAACACACACAGACCAAGCACACACATACAAAACACACACACAGACCAAACACACAGACAAACACACACACCGACCAAACACACACACAGACCAAACACACACACATATCAAAAACACACACAGGACCTAACACACACAGACAAACACAAACACAGACAAAACACTTGCAGACCAAACACACACAGACAAAACACACACTCATACCAAAACACACAGACTAAACACACACTCAGATCAAACACACACACAGACCAAACACACACAGACCAAACACACACAGACCAAACACACACAGACAAAACACACACACAGACCAAACAATTCCAGAACAAACACACACAGACCAAACACACACATACAAAACACACACACAGACTAAACACACACACAGATCAAACACACACACTTACCAAACACACACATATCAAACACACACACAGACCAAACACACACGCAGATCAAACACACAAACAGATCAAACACACACATACACAGATCAAACACACACACAGACGAAAACACCACAGACTAAACACATAAAAAGATCAAACACATAAAAAGATCCAAACACACACACAGATCAAACACACACACAGACCAAACATACACGGACGAAACGCACACAGACCAAACACACACACAGACCAAACACACACAGACAAAACACACACAGACGAAACACACACTGATCAAAAACACCACACAGACCAAAAACACACACAGACCAATCACATACACAGAACAACCACACACACAGACCAAACACACACACAGGTCAAACACACACACAGATCAAACGTACACAAAGATCAAACACACACACAGACCAAACACACACACACAGATCAAACACACACACACAGACCAAACACACACAAAACCAAACACACACACATCCCAAACACACACAGACTAAAGACAACACACAGATCAAATACACACACTGACCAAACACACACATATCAAACACACACACAGACCAAACACTTACAGACCAAATACACACGCAGATCAAACACACACAGATCAAACACACACATACACAGATCAAACACACACACACACAGATCAAACACACTCACACTCAGACCAAACACACACAGACCAAACACATACACAAATCAAACACACACACAGATCAAACACATACACAGACCAAACACACACACACAGACCAAACACACACACAGATCAAACACACACACACAGATTAACAACACACACAGATCAAACACTCACATATAAAACACACACACAGACCAAACACACACACAGATCAAAGACACACACACACACAGACCAAACACACACACATATCAAAAACACACACAGACCTAACACACACAGACAAACAAAAACACAGACCAAACACTTGCAGACCAAACACACACAGACCAAACACACACACATACCAAACACACACAGAGTAAACACACACACAGATCAAACACACACACAGACCAAAAACACACTGACCAAACACACACACACCCAAACACTTACAGACCAAATACACACAGACCAAACACACACACATATAATCACACACACTGACTAAACACACACAGATCAAACACACACACCTACCAAGCACACACATATCAAACACACACACAGACCAAACACACACGCATATCAAACACAAACACAGATCAAACACACACATACACAGATCAAACACACACATACACAGATCAAACACACTCACTCACAGACCAAACACACACAGACCAAACACATACACAGATCAAACACACACACAGATCAAACACACACACAGACCAAACACACACAGACGAAAAACACACAGACCAAACACAAACACAGACCAAACACACACAGACAAAACACACACAGACCAAACACACACACTAATCAAACACACACACTGACCAAAAAAACACAGACCAAACACAGACACAGATCAATCAAACACACAGACCAAACACACACACAGATCACACACACACACATAGAAAACACACACACACAGACCAAACACACACACACAGATCAAACACACACACACGGATCAAACACTTACAGACCAAACACACACACAGATCAAACACACACACAGATCAAACACACACACACAGACCAAACACACACACAGATCAAACACATTCACAAACCAAACGCACACACATACCAAACACACACACACATCAAATACACACTCAGACCACACACACAAACAAAACACACACACAGATCAAACACACATAGACCAAACACACACACACACATCAAACACACACACAAATCAAACACACACACAGATCAAACACTCACACATCAAACACGAACACACACAGACCAAACACACAAACAGATCAAACACACACACAGACCAAACACACACACATATCAAAAACACACACAGACCTAACACACACAGACCAAACACAAACACAGACCAAACTCTTACAGACCAAACTCTTACAGACCAAACTCTTACAGACCAAACACACACAGACCAAACACACACAAACCAAACACACACACATCTCAAACACACACAGACTAAACTCACACACAGATCAAATACACACACAGACGAAACACACACAGACCAAACACACACACAGACCAAACACTTACAGACCAAACACACACAGACCAAGCACTCACATACAAAACACACACACAGACTAAACACACACACAGACCAAACACACAGACCAAACACACACACCGACCAAACACACACACAGACCAAACACACACACATATCAAAAACACACACAGACCTAACACACACAGACAAACACAAACACAGACCAAACACTTGCAGACCAAACACACACAGACTGTTACGGCCCTCTCGGGACGCAACGGGGTCCTTACTCTGATGTTGTTAGAGGAAGATATATGTATCCGTTCCCAAGCCAGTATTGGCTATCAAGGGATGAGATCCGTGACGCAAGTAACTTAAAGGGAGTAGGGAAAGAAAGCTAAGAACTTAAGATTATACTTGTCACCATCACCAATTAAATTATAAAATCAAAAGGTGCACAGGGGGAGGGGTATTAACACTATACAAGGGGATTATACACAATATAGTCTTCTGCTGAAGACTCTGGTGCCACAACTCTCGGTGCCGAGTCCTTGGTGCTTCTTCGTGGCCACACAACGAAATATCCAAAGAAGTTGAGCCTACCCTGGCCACAGGTCAGCCAAAACACAGGTCCACTGGGGCACCGTCGTGGAGGCCATCAACCACACGTCCAGCTGGTCTGCTGGCAGGTACTGAGCCACCAAGGCTGGTACGGCCACTCCACGAACGATATAAGGGGTACGCCCTAGACAGGAGTCTCGTGTGATATCACAAATCACCCTCCTGTCCTCAATACCCCAGTGGATGATCGTCTCCAACAGTCGGTCCCGGGTAAATCCTTTTACTGCCACTCCACTGGCAGGCTAACACACCACAGTGTTCTTCCGGGGGGGACGACTTCACAACAGCTGCAGCAAGGTTCAAGGTATGGAGACTGGCTGCCTCGGGTAGACTGACTCAACCTTCAACACAGCGGTCCCAGGTCGACTCTGTAAACAGACACGTCATCAATGACTGGGACACACTAAAACACCTCACATACGGGCTCGGGCAAAAACACCTGACGTATCCAGTCCATAGATGGTGCTGTCGTCGGAGCACCACCTTACCAGAGGTCAGTGGCGGCGGTGTAGAGTGCGGAACCAGACTGGAAACTGGTCCTCGAGGCCAGTACACGCTGTCCTCACCAGGTGTCGTCGTCCGTTTGGCGGGGGTTTCGGGAGCTGACCCACAGATGGCGTGGTTGTCACTGCTCCAGGCTCGGACGCTGGAGCCGGGTTCGTAACACAGACCAAACACACACAGACCAAAACACACACTCATACCAAAACACACAGACTAAACACACACTCAGATCAAACACACACACAGACCAAACACACACAGACCAAACACACACACAGACCAAACAATTCCAGAACAAACACACACAGACCAAACACACACATACAAAACAAACACACAGACTAAACACACACACAGATCAAAACACACACACTTACCAAACACACACATATCAAACACACATACAGACCAAACACACACGCAGATCAAACACACACACAGATCAAACACACACATACACAGATCAAACACACACACACACACAGATCAAACACACACACAGACGAAACACACACAGACTAAACACATAAAAAGATCAAACACACACACAGATCAAACACACACAGAGACCAAACACACACGGACGAAACTCACACAGACCAAACACACACACAGACCAAACACACACAGACAAAACACACACAGACTAAACACACACACTGATCAAAAACACACACAGACCAAAAACACACACAGACCAATCACATAAACAGAACAACCACACACACAGACCAAACACACACACAGATCAAACACACACACAGATCAAACACACACACACAGATCAAACACACACACACAGATCAAACACTTACAGACCAAACACACACAGACCAAACACACACAGACCAAACACACACAAACCAAACACACACACATCCCAAACACACACAGACTAAACACACACACAGATCAAATACACACACAGACGAAACACACACAGACCAAACACACACACAGACCAAACACTTACAGACCAAACACACACAGACCAAGCACACACATACAAAACACACACACAGACTAAACACACACACAGACAAAACACACAAACGAAACACACACACAGACCAAACACACACACAGACCAAACACACACACATAGCAAAAACACACACAGACCTAACACACACAGACCAAACACAAAAACAGACCAAACACTTGCAGACCAAACACATACAGACCAAACTCACACTCATACCAAAAACACACAGACTAAACACACACTCAGATCAAACACACACACAGACCATACACACACAGACCAAACACACACATGCAAAACACACACACAGACTAAACACACACACAGATCAAACACACACACAGACCAAACACACACATACACAGATTAAACACACACACACACAGATCAAACACACACACAGACCAAACACACACGGAGAAAAAACACAAAGACCAAAAACACACACAGACCAAACACATACACAGAACAAACACACACACAGACCAAACACACACACAGATCAAACACACACACAGATCAAACGCACACACAGATCAAACACACACACAGACCAAACACACACACACAGATCAAACACACACACACAGATCAAACACTTACAGACCAAACACACACAGATCAAACACACACACAGATCAAATACACGCACACACACAGATCAAACACAAACACAGATCAAACACACTCACAGATCAAACACACACACCGATCAAACACACACACATATCAAAAACACACACAGACCTAACACACACAGACCAAACACAATCACAGACCAAACACAAACACAGACCAAACACACACACAGATCAACCACACACACAGTGCAAACACACACACTGATCAAGCACACATACCGATCAAACACACACACATATCAAAAACACACAGACTTAACACACACAGACAAAACACAAGCACAGACCAAACACAAACATAGACCAAACACTTACAGACCAAACACACACAGACCAAACACACACAGACCAAACACACACATCCCAAACACACACACAGGCTAAACACACACAGAGATCAAACACACACACAGACCAAACACACACAGACCAAACACACACACATACCAAACACACACACATACCAAACACACACAGAGTAAACACACACACACATCAAACACACACACAGACCAAACACACACTGACCAAACACACACACACCCAAACACTTACAGACCAAATACACACAGACCAAACACACACATATAAAACACACACACAAACTAAACACACACAGATCAAACACACACACCTACCAAACACACACACCTACCAAACACACACATATCAAACACACACACAGACCAAACACACACGCATATCAAATACACACACAGATCAAACACACACATACGCAGATCAAACACACACACACAGATCAAACACACTCACTCACAGACCAAACACACACAGACCAAACACACACAAACCAAACACACACACATCCCAAACACACACAGACTAAACACACACACACAGATCAAATACACACACAGACGAAACACACACAGACCAAACACACACACAGACCAAACACTTACAGACCAAACACACACAGACCAAGCACACACATACAAAACACACACACAGACTAAACACACACAGACCAAACACACAGACCAAACACACACACCGACCAAACACACACACAGACCAAACACACACACATATCAAAAACACACACAGACCTAACACACACAGACCAAACACAAACACAGACCAAACACTTGAAGACCAAACACACACAGACCAAACACACACTCATACCAAAACACACAGACTAAACACACACTCAGATCAAACACACACAGACCAAACACACACAGACCAAACACACACACAGACCAAACAATTCCAGAACAAACACACACATACAAAACACACACCCAGACTAAACACACACACAGATCAAACACACACACTTACCAAACACACACATATCAAACACACACACAGACCAAACACACACGCAGATCAAACACACACACAGATCAAACACACACATACACAGATCAAACACACACACACACAGATCAAACACACACACAGACGAAACACACACACAGACTAAACACATAAAAAGATCAAACACACCCACAGATCAAACACACACACAGACCAAACACACAGACAAAACACACAGACTAAACACACACACTGATTAAAAACACACACAGACCAAAAACACACACAGACCAAAACACATACACAGAACAAACACACACACAGACCAAACACACACACAGATCAAACACACACACAGATCAAACGCTCACAAAGATCAAATACACACACAGACCAAACACACACACACAGATCAAACACACACACACAGATCAAACACTTACAGACCAAACACACACAGACCAAACACACACAAACCAAACACACACACATCCCAAACACACACAGACTAAACACACACACAGATCAAATAAACACACAGACGAAACACACACAGACTAAACACACACACAGACCAAACACTTACAGACCAAACACACACAGACCAAGCACACACATACAAAACACACACACAGACTAAACACACACACAGACCAAACACACAGACGAAACAAACACACAGACCAAACACACACACAGACCAAACACACACACATCAAAAACACACACAGACCTAACACACACAGACCAAACACAAAAACAGACCAAACACTTGCAGACCAAAGACACACAGACCAAACACACACTCATACCAAAAACACACAGACTAAACACACACTCAAATCAAACACACACACAGACCATACACACACAGACCAAACACACACATGCAAAACACACACAGACTAAACACACACACAGATCAAACACACACACTTACCAAACACACAAATATCAAACACACACACAGACCAAACACACACGCAGATCAAACACACACACAGATCAAACACACACATACACAGATCAAACACACACACACACAGATCAAACACACACACAGACCAAACACACACGGAGAAAACACACAAAGACCAAAAACTCACACAGACCAAACACATACACAGAACAAAAACACACACAGACCAAACACACACACAGATCAAACACACACACAGATCAAACGCACACACAGATCAAACACACACACTTACCAAACACACAAATATCAAACACACACACAGACCAAACACACACGCAGATCAAACACACACACAGATCAAACACACACATACACAGATCAAACACACACACACACAGATCAAACACACACACAGACCAAACACACACGGAGAAAACACACAAAGACCAAAAACACACACAGACCAAACACATACACAGAACAAACACACACACAGACCAAACACACACACAGATCAAACACACACACAGATCAAACGCACACACAGATCAAACACACACGCAGACCAAACACACACACACACAGATCAAACACACACACACACAGATCAAACACTTACAGACCAAACACACACAGATCAAACACACACACAGATCAAACACACGCACACACTGACCAAATACACACACAGATCAAACACAAACACAGATCAAACACACTCACAGATCAAACACACACACCGATCAAACACACACACATATCAAAAACACACACAGACCTAACACACACAGACCAAACACAATCACTGACCAAACACAAACACAGACCAAACACACACACAGATCAACCACACACACAGTGCAAACACACACACAGATCAAACACACATACCGATCAAACACACACACATATCAAAAACACACAGACCTAACACACACAGACCAAACACAAGCACAGACCAAACACAAACATAGACCAAACACTTACAGACCAAACACACACAGACCAAACACACACAGACCAAACACACACACATGCCAAACACACACACAGACTAAACACACACAGAGATCAAACACACACACAGACCAAACACACACAGACAAAACACACACAGTAAACACACACACAGATCAAACACACACACAGACCAAACACACACTGACCAAACACACACACACCCAAACACTTACAGACCAAATACACACAGACCAAACACACACATATAAAACACAAACACAAACTAAACACACACAGATCAAACACACACACCTACCAAACACACACACCTACCAAACACACACACCTACCAAACACACACATATCAAACACACACACAGACCAAACACACACGCATATCAAATACACACACAGATCAAACGCACACATACACAGATCAAACACACACACACAGATCAAACACACTCACTCACAGACTAAACACACACAAACCAAACACACACACATCCCAAACACACACAGACTAAACACACACACAGATCAAATACACACACAGACGAAACACACACAGACCAAACACACACACAGACCAAACACTTACAGACCAAACACACACAGACCAAGCACACACATACAAAACACACACACAGACTAACACACACAGACCAAACACACAGACCAAACACACACACCGACCAAACACACACACAGACCAAACACACACACATATCAAAAACACACACAGCCCTAACACACACAGACCAAACACAAACACAGACCAAACACACACAGGCCAAACACACACTCATACCAAAACACACAGACTAAACACACACTCAGATCAAACACACACACAGACCAAACACACACAGACCAAACACACACACAGACCAAACAATTCCAGAACAAACACACACAGACCAGACACACACATACAAAACACACACCCAGACTAAACACACACACAGATCAAACACACACACTTACCAAACACACACATATCAAACACACACACAGACCAAACACACACGCAGATCAAACACACACATACACAGATCAAACACACACACACAGATCAAACACACACACAGACGAAACACACACACAGACTAAACACATAAAAAGATAAAACACACACACAGATCAAACACACACACAGACCAAACACACACGGACGAAACACACACAGACCAAACACACACACAGACCAAACATACACAGACAAAACACACACAGACTAAACACACACACTGATCAAAAACACACACAGACCAAAAACACACACAGACCAAACACATACACAGAACAAACACACACACAGACCAAACACACACACAGATCAAACACACACACAGATCAAACGCTCACAAAGATCAAACACACACACAGACCAAACACACACACAGAGATCAAACACACACACACAGATCAAACACTTACAGACCAATTACAAACAGACCAAACACACACAAACCAAACACACACACATCCCAAACACACACACACTAAACACACACACAGATCAAATACACACACAGACGAAACACACACAGACTAAACACACACACAGACCAAACACTTACAGACCAAACACACACAGACCAAGCACACACATACAAAACACACACACAGACTAAACACACACACAGACCAAACACACACACATATCAAAAACACACACAGACCTAACACACATAGACCAAACACAAAAACAGACCAAACACACACAGACCAAACACACACTCATACCAAAAACACACAGACTAAACACACACTCAGATCAAACATACACACAGACCAAACACACACAGACCAAACACACACATGCAAAACACACACACAGACTAAACACACACACAGATCAAACACACACACTTACCAAACACACAAAGATCAAACACACACACAGATCAAACACACACATACACAGATCAAACACACACACACACAGATCAAACACACACACAGACCAAACACACACGGACAAAACACACAAAGACCAAAAGCACACACAGACCAAACACATACACAGAACAAACACACACACAGACCAAACACACACACAGATCAAACACACACACAGATCAAACGATCACACAGATCAAACACACAGACCAAACACACACACACAGATCAAACACACACACACAGATCAAACACACACAGACCAAACACACACAGATCAAACACACACACAGATCAAACACACGCACACACTGACCAAACACACACACAGATCAAACACAAACACAGATCAAACACACACACAGATCAAACACACGCACCGATCAAACACACACACATATCAAAAACACACACAGACCAAACACAATCACAGACCAAACACAAACACAGACCAAACACACACACAGATCAACTACACACACAGTGCAAACACACACAAAGATCAAACACACACCGATCAAACACACACACATATAAAAAACAAACAGACCTAAAACACACAGACCAAACACAAGCACAGACCAAACACAAACATAGACCAAACACTTACAGACCAAACACACACAGACCAAACACACAGACCAAACACACAACATCCCAAACACACAAACAGACTAAACACACACAGAGATCAAACACACACACAGACCAAACACACACAGACCAAACACACTCACATACCAAACACACACAAACCAAACACACAACATCCCAAACACACACACAGACTAAACACACACAGAGATCAAACACACACACAGACCAAACACAAGCACAGACCAAACACAAACATAGACCAAACACTTACAGACCAAACACACACAGACCAAACACACACAGACCAAACACACACAGACCAAACACACACAGACCAAACAATTCCAGATGAAACACACACAGACCAAACACACACATGCAAAACACACACACAGACTAAACACAAACACAGATCAAACACACACACTTACCAAACACACAAATATCAAACACTCACACAGACCTAACACACATGCAGATCAAACACACACACAGATCAAACACACACATACACATATCAAACACACACACACACAGATCAAACACACACACAGACCAAACACACACAGACTAAACACATAAAAAGATCAAACACACACACAGATCAAACACACACACAGACCAAACACACACGGACGAAACACACACAGACCAAACACACACACAGACCAAACACACACAGACAAAACACACACAGACTAAACACACACACTGATCAAAAACACACACAGACCAAAAACACACACAGACCAAACACACACACAAAACAAACACACACACAGACCAAACACACACTCAGATCAAACACACACACAGACCAAACACTTGCTGACCAAACACTTACAGACACACAGATCAAAAAAACACACAGATCAAAAACACACAGATCAAACACTCACACAGACCAAACACTTACAGAACAAACAGTTACAGACACGCAGATCAAAAACACACACAGATCAAGAACACACAGATCAAACACACACACACATATCAAACATACACTCAGACCAAACACTTACAGACCAAACACACACACAGATCAAACACACACACAGATCAAACACACACACAGACCAAAAACACACAGACCAAACACATACACAGATCAAACAAACACACACAGTTTAACACACATACAGACCAAACACACACAGACAAAACACACACAGACCAAACACACACACAGACCAAACACACACAGACCAAACACACACACACAGATCAAACACACACACGGACCAAACACACACACAGATCAAACACAAACACAGATCAAACACACACACAGATCAAACACTTACACACCAAACACACACACAGATCAAACACACTCACAAACTAAACACACACACAGACCAAACACACACACAGATCAAATGCACATTCAGACCAAACACACACACAAACCAATCACACACACAGATAAAACACACACAGATCAAACACACACACAGATCAAGCACACACACAGACCAAACACACAAGGACCAAACACACAGAGACCAAACACTTACAGACCAAACACACACACAGACCAAACACTTACAGACCAAACACGCACACAGACCAAACACACACTGACCAAACACACACAGACCAAACACTTACAGACCAAACACACACACAGACCAAACACACACACAGACCAAACACTTACAGACCAAACAAACACACAGACCAAACACACACAGACCAAACAATTAAAGACCAAACACACACACAGACCAAACACACATAGACCAAACACTTACAGACCAAACACACACATACCAAACACTTACAAACTAAACACAAACACAGACCAAACACACACATATCAAAACACACACATCAAAAACACACACAGACCAAACAATCACAGGCCAAACACAAACACATACCAAACACTTACAGACCAAACACACACACAGATCAAACACACACACAGATCAAACACACACACATATCAAACACACACACGGACCAAACACACACACAGATCAATCACAAACACAGATCAAACACACACACAGATCAAACACACACAGACCAAACACACACACACAGATCAAAAACACACACGGACCAAACACACACATAGATCAAACACAAACACAGATCAAACACATACACAGATCAAACACTTACACACCAAACACACACACAGATCAAACACACTCATTCACTAAACACACACACAAACCAAACACACACACAGATCAAATGCACACTCAGACCTAACACACACACAAACCAAACACACACACACAGATCAAACACACACACAGATACTAGGTTTGCGAGCCCTAGGCAGGAGCCTCGTGTGATTCCGCTAATCACTATCCTCTCTCAACACCCCATTGGCTAGTCTTCTCCACCAGTCAGCCCCGGGTACGACAATTCCTCGTTCTGCCACGTCACAGGCAGGCTAACACAACAGTGTTCAGCCTTGACTCACAGCTTCTGCAGCAAACACGTGGAGATACTATGGCTGCCTTGGGTAGACTAATCCAACTTCCATTACAGCAGTCCCAGGTTGACTCTGTAATCAGACACGTCATCAGTGCTAGTTACTCTCTAGGGCACCTCACTCACAGGTTTAGACACAAACGTCCACCTATCCACTCCATAGATGGCGTTGCTGTCTAAGCGCCACCTCACCAGAGGTCAGCAGCGGCTACATTACTAGCTGATCAAGACGGGAAACCAGCCCCTGTGGCCGGTATATCCTGTCCTCACTAGATGGCGCCGTCCATTTGGAGGGGGTTTCGGGAGCCGACTCACAGATGGCGTGGTCGTCACAGCTACGTGTTACGACGCTGGGCTCGGGTCCATAACACACACACACAGATCAAACACACACATACACAGATCAAACACACACACACACAGATCAAACACACTCACACACAGACCAAACACGCACAGACCAAACACATAAACAGATCAAACACACACACAGATCAAACACACACACAGACCAAACACACACAGACGAAACACACACAGACCAAACACACACACAGACCAAACACACACAGACAAAACACACACAGACTAAACACACATACTGATCAAAAACACACAGACCAAAAACACACACAGACCAAACACATACACATATCAAACACACACACAGACAAAACACACACACAGATCAAACACACACACAGATCAAACGCACACACAGATCAAACACACACACAGACCAAACACACACACACAGATCAAACACACACACACAGATCAAACACTTACAGACCAAACACACACAGATCAAACACACACACAGAACAAACACACGCACACACAGACCAAACACACACACAGATCAAACGCAAACACAGATCAAACACACACACAGATCAAACACTTACACACCAAACACACACACAGACCAAACACACCCACAGACCAAACACACACACGAACCAAACACACACACAGATCAACCACACACACAGAGCAAACACACACACAGATCAAACACACACACAGATCAAACACTCACACATCAAACACACACACAGATCAAACACACACACAGACCAAACACACACACATATCAAAAACACACACAGACCTAACGCACACAGACCAAACACAAACACAGACCAAACACTTACAGACCAAACACACACAGACCAAACACACACAGACCAAACACACACACATCCCAAACACACACACAGACTAAACACACACAGAGATCAAACACACACACAGACGAAACACACACAGACCAAACACACACACAGACCAAACACTTACAGACCAAACACACACAGACCAAACACACACATACAAAACACACACACAGACTAAACACACACACATATGAAACACACACACTGACCATACACACTCATAACAAACACACACACAGACCAAACACTTACAGACCAAACACACACGCAGATCAAGCACACACATACACAGATCAACACACACACACACAGACCAAACACACACAGACCAAACACATAAACAGATCAAGCACACACACAGATCAAACACAGACACAAACCAAACACACACGGACGAAACACACACAGACCAAAGACACACACACAGACCAAACAAACACACACAAAACGCACACACACCAAACACACACACAGATCAATCACACACACAGACCAAAAACACACACAGACCAAAAACACACGCAGACCAAACACACACACACAGATCAAACACACACACAGACCAAACACACACACAGATCAAAGACACACACAGATCAAACACATACACACAGACCAAACACACACACACAGACCAACACACACACACACCAAACACACACAGACCAAACACACACACACAGATCAAACACTTACAGACCAAACACACACTCAGATCAAACACTCACACAGATTAAACACACACACACATACCAAACACACAAACACAGATCAAACACACACACAAACCAAACACACAAAGATCAAACACACACAGATCAAACACTTACACACAGACCAAACACAAACACAGACCAAACACTTACAGACCAAACACACACAGACCAAACACACACACATACCAAACACACACAGACTAAACACACACACAGATCAAACACACTCACAGACCAAACACTTACAGACCAAACACACACAGACCAAACACACACACATACCAAACACACACAGACTAAACACCTACAGACGAAACACACTCATACCAAACACTTACAGACCAAACACACACACAAATCAAACACGCACAGACCAAACACACACACAAATCAAACACACACACAGACCAAACATACACAGATCAAACACACACACAGACCAAACACTTACAGACGAAACACAAACAGACCAAACACACACACATACCAAGCACACAGACAGACTAAACACACACACAGATCAAACACCCACACAGACTAAACACACACACAGATCAAACACACACAAAGACCAATCACACACAGACCAAACACTTACAGACCAAACACACACAGACCAAACACACACACATACCAAACACACACAGACTAAACACCTACAGACGAAACACACTCATACCAAACACTTACAGACCAAACACACACACAGACCAAACACTTACAGACCAAACACACACAGACCAAGCACACACATACAAAACACACACACAGACTAAACACACACAGACCAAACACACAGACCAAACACACACACCGACCAAACACACACACAGACCAAACACACACACATATCAAAAACACACACAGACCTAACACACACAGACCAAACACAAACACAGACCAAACACTTGCAGACCAAACACACACAGACCAAACACACACTCATACCAAAACACACAGACTAAACACACACTCAGATCAAACACACACAGACCAAACACACACAGACCAAACACACACACAGACCAAACAATTCCAGAACAAACACACACATACAAAACACACACCCAGACTAAACACACACACAGATCAAACACACACACTTACCAAACACACACATATCAAACACACACACAGACCAAACACACACGCAGATCAAACACACACACAGATCAAACACACACATACACAGATCAAACACACACACACACAGATCAAACACACACACAGACGAAACACACACACAGACTAAACACATAAAAAGATCAAACACACCCACAGATCAAACACACACACAGACCAAACACACACAGACAAAACACACAGACTAAACACACACACTGATCAAAAGCACACACAGACCAAAAACACACACAGACCAAACACATACACAGAACAAACACACACACAGACCAAACACACACACAGATCAAACGCTCACAAAGATCAAATACACACACAGACCAAACACACACACACAGATCAAACACACACACACAGATCAAACACTTACAGACCAAACACACACAGACCAAACACACACAAACCAAACACACACACATCCCAAACACACACAGACTAAACACACACACAGATCAAATAAACACACACAGACTAAACACACACACAGACCAAACACTTACAGACCAAACACACACAGACCAAGCACACACATACAAAACACACACACAGACTAAACACACACACAGACCAAACACACAGACGAAACAAACACACAGACCAAACACACACACAGACCAAACACACACACATCAAAAACACACACAGACCTAACACACACAGACCAAACACAAAAACAGACCAAACACTTGCAGACCAAAGACACACAGACCAAACACACACTCATACCAAAAACACACAGACTAAACACACACTCAAATCAAACACACACACAGACCATACACACACAGACCAAACACACACATGCAAAACACACACAGACTAAACACACACACAGATCAAACACACACACTTACCAAACACACAAATATCAAACACACACACAGACCAAACACACACGCAGATCAAACACACACACAGATCAAACACACACATACACAGTTCAAACACACACACACACAGATCAAACACACACACAGACCAAACACACACGGAGAAAACACACAAAGACCAAAAACACACACAGACCAAACACATACACAGAACAAAAACACACACAGACCAAACACACACACAGATCAAACACACACACAGATCAAACGCACACACAGATCAAACACACACGCAGACCAAACACACACACACACAGATCAAACACACACACACACAGATCAAACACTTACAGACCAAACACACACAGATCAAACACACACACAGATCAAACACACGCACACACTGACCAAATACACACACAGATCAAACACAAACACAGATCAAACACACTCACAGATCAAACACACACACCGATCAAACACACACACATATCAAAAACACAAACAGACCTAACACACACAGACCAAACACAAACACAGATCAAACACTTGCAGACCAAACACACACAGACCAAACACACACTCATACCAAAAACACACAGACTACACACACACTCAGATCAAACACACACACACACCAAACACACACAGACCAAACACACACACAGACCAAACAATTCCAGACGAAACACACACAGACCAAACACATACATGCAAAACACACACACAGACTAAACACACACACAGATCAAACACACACACTTACCAAACACACAAATATCAAACACACACACTGACCAAACACACACGCAGATCAAACACACACACAGGTCAAACACACACATACACAGATCAAACACACACACACACAGATCAAACACACACACAGACCAAACACACACAGACTAAACACATAAAAAGATCAAACACACACACACAGATCAAACACACACACAGACCAAACACACACGGACGAAACACACAAAGACCAAACACACACACAGACCAAACACACACAGACAAAACACACACAGACTAAACAGACACACTGATCAAAAACACACACAGACCAAAAACACACACAGACCAAACACATACACAGAACAAACACACACACAGACCAAACACACACACAGATCAAACACACACACAGATCAAACGCACAGACAGATCAAACACACACACAGACCAAACACACACACACAGATCAAACACACACACACAGATCAAACACTTACATTCCAAACACACACAGATCAAACACACACACAGATCAAACACACGCACACACTGACCAAACATACACACAGATCAAACACAAACTCAGATCAAACACACACACAGATCAAACACACACACACCGATCAAACACACACACATATCAAAAACACCCACAGACCTAACACACACAGACCAAACACAATCACAGACCAAACACAAACACAGACCAAACACACACACAGATCAACCACACACACACAGTGCAAACACACACACAGATCAAACACACACACCGATCAAACACACACACATATCAAAAACAATCACAGACCTAACACACAGACCAAACACAAACACAGACCAAACACAAATACAGACCAAACACTTACAGACCAAACACACACAGACCAAACACACACAGACCAAACACACACACATCCCAAACACACACACAGACTAAACACACACAGAGATCAAACACACACACAGACCAAACACACACAGACCAAACACACACACAGACCAAACACACACACAGACCAAACACACACAGACCAAACACCCTCATACAAAACACACACACAAACTAAACATACACACAGATGAAACACACACACTGACCAGACACACTCATATCAAACACACACACAGACCAAACACAAACGCAGATCAAACACACACACAGATCAAACACACACATACACAGATCAACACACACACAAACAGATCAAACACACTAACACACAGACCAAACAACATAAACAGATCAAACACACACACAGATCAAACACACGCACAGACCAAACACAAACGGACGAAACACACACAGACGAAACACACACGGACGAAACACACACAGAACAAACACACACACACAGACCAAACACACACACACAGACCAAACAAACACACACAAAACGCACACACACCAAACACACACACAGATCAAACACACACACAGACCAAAAACACACACAGACCAAACACACACACATACCAAACACACACACAGAAAAAAAACACACACAGACCAAACACACACACAGATCAAACACACACACAGATCAAACACACACACACAGACCAAACACACACACACAGATCAAACACACACACACAGATCAAACACAGACCATACACACACAAAGATCAAGCACATACAGACCAAACACACACACAGATCCAACACTCACACAGATTAAACACACACACACAGACCAAACACACACACAGATCAAACACAAACACAGATCAAACACATACACAGATGAAACACTTACACACCAAACACACACACAGATCAAATACACTCATAAACCAAACACACACACAGACCAAACACACTCACAAAGATCAAATACACACTCAGACAAAACACACCCACAAACCAAACACAAACACAGATCAAACACACACACAGACCAAACACACACACAGATCAAACACACCCACAGACCAAACACACACAGACCAAACACACACAGATCAAACACTTACAGACCAAACACACACACAGGCCAAACACCTACAGACCAAACACACAGACCAAACACACACAGACCAAACACACACACACAGATCAAACACTTACAGACCAAACACACACAGACCAAACAATTCCAGACGAAACACACTCAGACCAAACACTCACATGCAAAACACACACACAGACTAAACACAAACACAGATCAAACACACACACTTACCTAACACACAAATATCAAACACACACACAGACCAAACACACACGCAGATCAAACACACACACAGACCAAACACACACATACACAGATCAAACACACACACACACAGATCAAACACACACACAGACCAAACACACAGACTAAACACATAAAAAGATCAAACACACACACAAATCAAACACACACACACAGACCAAACACACACGGACGAAACACACACAGACCAAACACACACACATACCAAACACACACAGACAAAACACACACAGACTAAACACACACACTGATCAAAAACACACACAGATCAAAAACACACACAGACCAAACACACACACAGAACAAACACACACACAGACCAAACACACACACAGATCAAACACACACACAGATGAAACGCACACACATTTCAAACACACACACAGACCAAACACACACACACAGATCAAACACACACACACAGATAAAACACTTACAGACCAAACACACACAGACCAAACACACACAAACCAAACACACACACATCCCAAACACACACAGACTAAACACACACACAGATCAAACACACACACAGACGAAACACACACAGACCAAACACACACACAGACCAAACACTAACAGACCAAACACACACACAGACCAAACACACACACACAGACCAAACAGACATACATATCAAAAACACACACAGACTTAATACACACAGACCAAACACAAACACAGATCAAACACTTGCAGACCAAACACACACACAGACCAAACACACACAGACCAAGCACTTACAGACCAACCACACACAGACCAAAACACTTACAGACCACTTACAGACCACTTACAGACCAAAACACACACAGATCAAACACAAACACAGATCAAACACACACACAGATCAAACACTTACGGACCAAAGGCACACAGATCAAATTCACACTCAGACCAAACACACACACAAACCAAACACACACACAGATCAAACACACACACAGATCAAACACACACACAGATGAAACACACACACAGACAAAACAAACACAGACCAAACATACACACAGATCAAACACACACACAGACCAAACACACACACAAATCAAACACACACAGATCAAACACACACATAGACCAAACACACACACATATCAAACACACACAGACCAAACACACACACATACCAAACACACACAGAGATCAAACACACACACACAGACCAAACACACACACACAGATCAAACACACACACAGATCAAACACACACACAGACCAAACACTTGCAGACCAAACACTTACAGACACACAGATCAAAAAAATACACAGATCAAACACACACAGATCAAACACTCACACAGACCAAACACTTACAGAACAAACACTTACAGACACACAGATCAAAAACACACACAGATCAAGCACACACAGATCAAACACACACACACATATCAAACACACACTCAGACCAAACACTTACAGACCAAACACACACACAGTTCAAACACACACACAGATCAAACACACACACCGACCAAAAACACACAGACCAAACACATACACAGATCAAACAAACACACACAGTTTAACACACATACAGACCAAACACACACAGACGAAACACACACAGACCAAACACACACACAGACCAATCACACACAGACCAAACACACACACACAGATCAAACACACACACGGACCAAACACACACACAGATCAAACACAAACACAGATCAAACACACACACAGATCAAACACTTACGGACCAAAGGCACACAGATCAAATTCACACTCAGACCAAACACACACACAAACCAAACACACACACAGATCAAACACACACACAGATCAAACACACACACAGACAAAACAAACACAGACCAAACATACACACAGATCAAACACACACACAGACCAAACACACACACAAATCAAACACACACACAGATCAAACACACACATAGACCAAACACACACACATATCAAACACACACAGACCAAACACACACACATACCAAACACACACAGAGATCAACCACACACACACAGACCAAACACACACACACAGATCAAACACACACACAGATCAAACACACACACAGACCAAACACTTGCAGACCAAACACTTATAGACCCACAGATCAAAAAAACACACTGATCAAACACACACAGATCAAACACTCACACAGACAAAACACTTACAGAACAAACACTTACAGACACACAGATCAAAAACACACACAGATCAAGCACACACAGATCAAACACACACACACATATCAAACACACACTCAGACCAAACACTTACAGACCAAACACACACACAGTTCAAACACACACACAGATCAAACACACACACCGACCAAAAACACACAGACCAAACACATACACAGATCAAACAAACACACACAGTTTAACACACATACAGACCAAACACACACAGACGAAACACACACAGACCAAACACACACACAGACCAAACACACACAGACCAAACACACACACACAGATCAAACACACACACGGACCAAACACACACACAGATCTAACACAAACACAGATCAAACACACACACAGATCAAACACTTACACACCAAACACACACACAGATCAAACACACTCACAAACTAAACACACACACAGACCAAACACACACACAGATCAAATGCACATTCAGACCAAACACACACACAAACCAATCACACACACAGATAAAAGACACTCACAGATCAAACACACACACATATCAAGCACACACACAGACCAAACACACAAAGACCAAACACACACAGACCAAACACTTACAGACCAAACACACACACAGACCAAACACTTACAGACCAAACACGCACACAGACCAAACACACACAGACCAAGCACTTACAGACCAAACACACACAGACCAAACACTTACAGACCAAACACACACACAGATCAAATGCACATTCAAACCAAACACACACACAAACCAATCACACACACAGATCAAACACACACACAGATCAAACACACACACAGATCAATCACACACACAGACCAAACACACAAAGACCAAACACACACAGACCAAACACTTACAGACCAAACACACACACAGACCAAACACTTACAGAAAAAACACACACACAGATCAAACACAAACACAGATCAAACAAAAATACAGATCAAACACACACACATATCAAACACACACATAGATCAAATTCACACTCAGACCAAACACACACACAAACCAAACACGCACACAGATCAAACACACACACAGATCAAACATACACACAGACCAAACACACACACAGACCAAACACACACAGACCAAACATACACACAGATCAAACACACACACAGACGAAACAAACACACAAATCAAACACACACACAGACCAAACACACACAGACCGAACACTTAAAGAACAAACATACGCACTAACCACACACCTACAGACCAAACACACACACAGACCAAACACTTACAGACCAAACACACTCATACTAAACACTTACAGACCAAACACACACACAGATCAAACACACACACAGACAAAACACTTACAGACCAAACACTTACAGACCAAACACTTACAGACCTAAAACTCACACACAGACCAAAAACACACAGACCAAACTATTACAGACCAACGCACACACAGACCAAACACACACACAGAGCAAACACACACAGACCAAACACTTACAGACCAACCACACACAGACCAAACACACACAGACTAAACACACACACAGATCAAACACACACACAGACGAAACACACACAGACCAAACACACACACAGACCAAACACCTACAGACCAAACACACACAGGCCAATCACACACATACAAATCACACACACAGACTAAACACACACACAGACCAAACACACAGACCAAACACACACACAGACCAAACACACACACAGACCAAACACACACACACATATCAAAAACAGACACAGACCTAATACACACAGACCAAACACAAACGCAGACCAAACACTTGCAGACCAAACACACACAGACCTAACACACACTCATACCAAAAACACACAGACTAAACACACACTCAGATCAAACACACACACAGACCAAACACACACAGACCAAACACACACACAGACCAAACACACACACAGACCAAACAATTACAGACCAAACACACACATACAAAACACACACACAGACTAAACACACACACAGACCAAACACACACACAGATCAAACACACACACAGACCAAACACACAGACTAAACACATAAAAAGATCAAACACACACACAAATCAAACACACACACACAGACCAAACACACACGGACGAAACACACACAGACCAAACACACACACATACCAAACACACACAGACAAAACACACACAGACTAAACACACACACTGATCAAAAACACACACAGATCAAAAACACACACAGACCAAACACACACACAGAACAAACACACACACAGACCAAACACACACACAGATCAAACACACACACAGATGAAACGCACACACATTTCAAACACACACACAGACCAAACACACACACACAGATCAAACACACACACACAGATAAAACACTTACAGACCAAACACACACAGACCAAACACACACAAACCAAACACACACACATCCCAAACACACACAGACTAAACACACACACAGATCAAACACACACACAGACGAAACACACACAGACCAAACACACACACAGACCAAACACTAACAGACCAAACACACACACAGACCAAACACACACACACAGACCAAACAGACATACATATCAAAAACACACACAGACTTAATACACACAGACCAAACACAAACACAGATCAAACACTTGCAGACCAAACACACACACAGACCAAACACACACAGACCAAGCACTTACAGACCAACCACACACAGACCAAAACACTTACAGACCACTTACAGACCACTTACAGACCAAAACACACACAGATCAAACACAAACACAGATCAAACACACACACAGATCAAACACTTACGGACCAAAGGCACACAGATCAAATTCACACTCAGACCAAACACACACACAAACCAAACACACACACAGATCAAACACACACACAGATCAAACACACACACAGATCAAACACACACACAGACAAAACAAACACAGACCAAACATACACACAGATCAAACACACACACAGACCAAACACACACACAAATCAAACACACACAGATCAAACACACACATAGACCAAACACACACACATATCAAACACACACAGACCAAACACACACACATACCAAACACACACAGAGATCAAACACACACACACAGACCAAACACACACACACAGATCAAACACACACACAGATCAAACACACACACAGACCAAACACTTGCAGACCAAACACTTACAGACACACAGATCAAAAAAATACACAGATCAAACACACACAGATCAAACACTCACACAGACCAAACACTTACAGAACAAACACTTACAGACACACAGATCAAAAACACACACAGATCAAGCACACACAGATCAAACACACACACACATATCAAACACACACTCAGACCAAACACTTACAGACCAAACACACACACAGTTCAAACACACACACAGATCAAACACACACACCGACCAAAAACACACAGACCAAACACATACACAGATCAAACAAACACACACAGTTTAACACACATACAGACCAAACACACACAGACGAAACACACACAGACCAAACACACACACAGACCAATCACACACAGACCAAACACACACACACAGATCAAACACACACACGGACCAAACACACACACAGATCAAACACAAACACAGATCAAACACACACACAGATCAAACACTTACGGACCAAAGGCACACAGATCAAATTCACACTCAGACCAAACACACACACACAAACCAAACACACACACAGATCAAACACACACACAGATCAAACACACACACAGATCAAACACACACACAGACAAAACAAACACAGACCAAACATACACACAGATCAAACACACACACAGACCAAACACACACACAAATCAAACACACACACAGATCAAACACACACATAGACCAAACACACACACATATCAAACACACACAGACCAAACACACACACATACCAAACACACACAGAGATCAACCACACACACACAGACCAAACACACACACACAGATCAAACACACACACAGATCAAACACACACACAGACCAAACACTTGCAGACCAAACACTTATAGACCCACAGATCAAAAAAACACACTGATCAAACACACACAGATCAAACACTCACACAGACAAAACACTTACAGAACAAACACTTACAGACACACAGATCAAAAACACACACAGATCAAGCACACACAGATCAAACACACACACACATATCAAACACACACTCAGACCAAACACTTACAGACCAAACACACACACAGTTCAAACACACACACAGATCAAACACACACACCGACCAAAAACACACAGACCAAACACATACACAGATCAAACAAACACACACAGTTTAACACACATACAGACCAAACACACACAGACGAAACACACACAGACCAAACACACACACAGACCAAACACACACAGACCAAACACACACACACAGATCAAACACACACACGGACCAAACACACACACAGATCTAACACAAACACAGATCAAACACACACACAGATCAAACACTTACACACCAAACACACACACAGATCAAACACACTCACAAACTAAACACACACACAGACCAAACACACACACAGATCAAATGCACATTCAGACCAAACACACACACAAACCAATCACACACACAGATAAAAGACACTCACAGATCAAACACACACACATATCAAGCACACACACAGACCAAACACACAAAGACCAAACACACACAGACCAAACACTTACAGACCAAACACACACACAGACCAAACACTTACAGACCAAACACGCACACAGACCAAACACACACAGACCAAGCACTTACAGACCAAACACACACAGACCAAACACTTACAGACCAAACACACACACAGATCAAATGCACATTCAAACCAAACACACACACAAACCAATCACACACACAGATCAAACACACACACAGATCAAACACACACACAGATCAATCACACACACAGACCAAACACACAAAGACCAAACACACACAGACCAAACACTTACAGACCAAACACACACACAGACCAAACACTTACAGAAAAAACACACACACAGATCAAACACAAACACAGATCAAACAAAAATACAGATCAAACACACACACATATCAAACACACACATAGATCAAATTCACACTCAGACCAAACACACACACAAACCAAACACGCACACAGATCAAACACACACACAGATCAAACATACACACAGACCAAACACACACACAGACCAAACACACACAGACCAAACATACACACAGATCAAACACACACACAGACGAAACAAACACACAAATCAAACACACACACAGACCAAACACACACAGACCGAACACTTAAAGAACAAACATACGCACTAACCACACACCTACAGACCAAACACACACACAGACCAAACACTTACAGACCAAACACACTCATACTAAACACTTATAGACCAAACACACACACAGATCAAACACACACACAGACAAAACACTTACAGACCAAACACTTACAGACCAAACACTTACAGACCTAAAACTCACACACAGACCAAAAACACACAGACCAAACTATTACAGACCAACGCACACACAGACCAAACACACACACAGAGCAAACACACACAGACCAAACACTTACAGACCAACCACACACAGACCAAACACACACAGACTAAACACACACACAGATCAAACACACACACAGACGAAACACACACAGACCAAACACACACACAGACCAAACACCTACAGACCAAACACACACAGGCCAATCACACACATACAAATCACACACACAGACTAAACACACACACAGACCAAACACACAGACCAAACACACACACAGACCAAACACACACACAGACCAAACACACACACACATATCAAAAACAGACACAGACCTAATACACACAGACCAAACACAAACGCAGACCAAACACTTGCAGACCAAACACACACAGACCTAACACACACTCATACCAAAAACACACAGACTAAACACACACTCAGATCAAACACACACACAGACCAAACACACACAGACCAAACACACACACAGACCAAACACACACACAGACCAAACAATTACAGACCAAACACACACATACAAAACACACACACAGACTAAACACACACACAGACCAAACACACACACAGACCAAACACACACACAGACCAAACACACACACATATCAAAAACACACACAGACCTAACACACACAGACCAAACACAAACACAGACCAAACACTTGCAGACCAAACACACACAGACCAAACACACACTCATACCAAAAACACACAGACTACACACACACTCAGATCAAACACACACACAGACCAAACACACACAGACCAAACACACACACAGACCAAACAATTCCAGACGAAACACACACAGACCAAACACACACATGCAAAACACACACACAGACTAAACACACACACAGATCAAACACAAACACTTACCAAACACACAAATATCAAACACACACACTGACCAAACACACACGCAGATCAAACACACACACAGGTCAAACACACACATACACAGATCAAACACACACACACACAGACCAAACACACACAGACTAAACACATAAAAAGATCAAACACACACACACAGATCAAACACACACACAGATCAAACACACACACAGATCAAACGCACACAAAGACCAAACACACACACAGACCAAACACACACAGACAAAACACACACAGACTAAACACACACACTGATCAAACACACACACAGATCAAACACACACACAGATCAAACACACACACAGACAAAACAAACACAGACCAAACATACACACAGATCAAACACACACACAGACCAAACACACACACAAATCAAACACACACACAGAACAAACACACACATAGACCAAACACACACACATATCAAACACACACAGACCAAACACACACACATACCAAACACACACAGAGATCAAACACACACACACAGACCAAACACACACACACAGATCAAACACACACACAGATCAAACACACACACAGACCAAACACTTGCAGACCAAACACTTACAGACACACAGATCAAAAAACACACAGATCAAACACACACAGATCAAACACTCACACAGACCAAACACTTACAGAACAAACACTTACAGACACACAGATCAAAAACACACACAGATCAAGCACACACAGATCAAACACACACACACATATCAAACACACACTCAGACCAAACACTTACAGACCAAACACACACACAGTTCAAACACACACACAGATCAAACACACACACCGACCAAAAACACACAGACCAAACACATACACAGATCAAACAAACACACACAGTTTAACACACATACAGACCAAACACACACAGACGAAACACACACAGACCAAACACACACACAGACCAAACACACACAGACCAAACACACACACACAGATCAAACACACACACGGACAAAACACACACACAGATCAAACACAAACACAGATCAAACACACACACAGATCAAACACTTACGGACCAAAGGCACACAGATCAAATTCACACTCAGACCAAACACACACACAAACCAAACACACACACAGATCAAACACACACACAGATCAAACACACACACAGATCAAACACACACACAGACAAAACAAACACAGACCAAACACAAATACAGACCAAACACTTATAGACCAAACACACACAGACCAAACACACACAGACCAAACACACACACATGCCAAACACACACACAGACTAAACACACACAGAGATCAAACACACACACAGACCAAACACACACAGACCAAACACACACACAGATCAAACACACACACAGATCAAACGCACACACAGATCAAACACTCACACAGACAAAACACACACACACAGATCAAACACACACACACAGATCAAACACTTACATATCAACACACACAGATCAAACACACACACAGATCAAACACACGCACACACTGACCAAACACACACACAGATCAAACACAAACTCAGATCAAACACACACACAGATCAAACACACACACACCGATCAAACACACACACATATCAAAAACACACACAGACCTAACACACACACAGACCAAACACAATCACAGACCAAACACAAACACAGACCAAACACACACACAGATCAACCACACACACAGTGCAACACACACACAGATCAAACACACACACCGATCAAACACACACACATATCAAAATCACACACAGACCTAACACACACAGACCAAACACAAACACAGACCAAACACAAATACAGACCAAACACTTACAGACCAAACACACACAGACCAAACACACACAGACCAAACACACACACATCCCAAACACACACACAGACTAAACACACACAGAGATCAAACACACACACAGACCAAACACACACAGACCAAACACACACACAGACCAAACACACACACAGACCAAACACACACAGACCAAACACCCTCATACAAAACACACACACAAACTAAACATACACACAGATGAAACACACACACTGACCAGACACACTCATATCAAACACACACACAGACCAAACACAAACGCAGATCAAACACACACACAGATCAAACACACACATACACAGATCAACACACACACACAGATCAAACACACTAACACACAGACCAAACAACATAAACAGATCAAACACACACACAGATCAAACACACGCGCAGGACCAAACACAAACGGACGAAACACACACAGACGAAACACACACGGACGAAACACACACAGAACAAACACACACACACAGACTAAAAACACACACACAGACCAAACAAACACACACAAAACGCACACACACCAAACACACACACAGATCAAACACACACACAGACCAAAAACACACACAGACCAAACACACACACATACCAAACACACACACAGATCAAAAACACACACAGACCAAACGCACACACAGATCAAACACACACACATATCAAACACACACACAGACCAAACACACACACACAGATCAAACACACACACACAGATCAAACACTTACAGACCAAACACACACAAAGATCAAGCACTTACAGACCAAACACACACACAGATCCAACACTCACACAGATTAAACACACACACACAGACCAAACACACACACAGATCAAACACAAACACATATCAAACACATACACAGATCAAACACTTACACACCAAACACACACAGATCAAATACACTCATAAACCAAACACACACACAGACCAAACACACTCACAAAGATCAAATACACACTCAGACAAAACACACCCACAAACCAAACACAAACACAGATCAAACACACACACAGACCAAACACACACAGATCAAACACACCCACAGACCAAACACACACAGATCAAACACACACAGATCAAACACTTACAGACCAAACACACACACAGGCCAAAACACCTACAGACCAAACACACAGACCAAACACACACAGACCAAACACACACACACAGATCAAACACTTACAGACCAAACACACCAGACCAAACAATTCCAGACGAAACACACACTCACATGCAAAACACACACACAGACTAAACACAAACACAGATCAAACACACACACTTACCTAACACACAAATATCAAACACACACACAGACCAAACACACACGCAGATCAAACACACACACAGACCAAACACACACAAACACAGATCAAACACACACACACACAGGTCAAACACACACAGACCAAACACACAGACTGAACACATAAAAAGATCAAACACACACACAGATCAAACACACACACACAGACCAAACACACACGGACGAAACACACACAGAACAATCACACACACATACCAAACACACACAGACAAAACACACACAGACTAAACACACACACTGATCAAAAACACACACAGACCAAAAACACACACAGACCAAACACACACACAGAACAAACACACACAGACCAAACACACATACAGATCAAACACACACACAGATCAAACGCACACACATTTCAAACACACACACAGACCAAACACACACACACAGATCAAACACACACTCACAGATAAAACACTTACAGACCAAACACACACAAACCAAACACACACAAACCAAACACACACACATCCCAAACACACACAGACTAAACACACACACAGATCAAACACACACACAGACGAAACACACACAGACCAAACACACACACAGACCAAACACTTTCAGACCAAACACACACAGACCAAGCACACACATAAAAAACACACACACAGACTAAACACACACACAGACCAAACACACAGACCAAACACACAGACCAAACACACACACAGACCAAACACACACACAGACCAAACAGACATACATATCAAAAACACACACAGACCTAATACACACAGACCAAACA
>NW_027189164.1:368824-381324 GCF_040958095.1 Procambarus clarkii
ACACGCTGGACCTGATATTCACGAACAATGAGGAGCTAATCAGAGACATTACTGCCTCAGACACTACGTACTCGGACCACAAGCTCATTGAAGTGCAAACCAACATTAATAACGGTAGTAGGCCCAAGAGAAACAAGCGAGAAGGGCTATTCAATAAATTCAATTTTAATAATAAGAGGATAGACTGGGAGAAAATAAACAGGGAACTTACAAACATTCAATGGGAAAATGCTCTAAGAAATAAAAATCCTACACAAGGAATAGAAAAACTGACTTCTGAAGCATATGAAGTCTATCTGAAACATGTTCCTTTGAGGAAAGCCAGAAAGAGGTCCAATGTAGAAAGAGAACGCAGACGACATTACAAAAGGAGGAAGAAATTAACGGAAATGCTTAAGCAGACACGACTCTCCATACAAAGAAGAAATAATTTAAACAGGGAGATTGAAGAAATCGAACAGAGACTGAAGCATTCCTATCAGACTGAAGAAAGGCAACTAGAACAGAAAGCAAATCAAGAAATAATGAAAAACCCAAAATATTTCTTCACATATGCTAAATCAAAAGCGAAAACCACGGCCAGTATTGGACCTATTCGTATTAGTGAAGGTTCATACACAGAGGATGACAAAGAAATTAGTGAAATCCTAAAAAAACAGTATGAGGACATGTTTAGCACTCCGATACTCAGCATGAAAGTGGAAGATTCGGACAATTTCTTCATGAATGATACTCAAACACCTGTAAATATAACTGATATCAACACGAGCGTGGCAGATTTTGAAAGAGAAATTGACAATATGCCCATGCACTCAGCCCCGGGTCCAGACTCATGGAATTCAATATTTATAAAGAAATGCAAAGTGCCAGTAGCCCAGGCACTCAGTATAGTGTGGAGGAAGAGCTTGGACACAGGGGAGATACCAGATGCGCTTAAAGCAGCAGACATTGCCCCTCTACACAAGGGTGGTAGCAAAGCGTTGACAAAGAATTATAGACCAGTTGCACTAACATCCCACACAATAAAAATATTTGAGAGAGTGATCAGGAGTCAGGTCACTTAGATTCATGGAAACCAATGACCTCCACAATCCAGGCCAACATGGATTTAGAGCAGGAAGATCATGCCTCTCACAGTTACTTGACCACTATGACAAAATCACTGAGGCATTAGAGGAAAAACATAATGCAGATGTCGTATACACAGATTTTGCAAAGGCATTTGACAAATTTGACCATGGAGTTATTGCACACATAATGAGGTCAATGGGTATAACTGGTAAAGTAGGACGCTGGATTCTCAATTTCCTGACGAACAGAACACAAAGAGTAACAGTCAATCAAGTAAAATCGAGTCCGAGCGCAGTTAAAAGCTCTGTACCTCAAGGTACAGTCCTTGCACCACTGCTGTTCCTTACTCTCATATCAGATATAGACAAAAACACAAGTCACAGCTTCGTGTCATCCTTTGCAGATGATACAAAAAACAGCATGAAAATTACCTCTGCTGAAGACATTGATAAACTGCAAACAGATATTAATGTAGCGAGTAATCCTTATACTCGCTCCATTATCTCATTATCTTAATAGCATAACTAATTAGCACTAATTACAGAAGTTACAATCCCTTCCCCAATTACAGGTAATACTCTTCTCACCTCGTTGGAGGGAGCTGAGGTGTAATCACCATATATGTAAGCGATTTGATGAATATCGAACAGTACAATCTCCAGTCAAGAATGTAGTACTCGGTGTAGGCAGTTCTAATCGACCCAAGACGCTACAGCTTCGACACAGAGCAGACAGCAGACTACGACCTCATCCAGCTACAACGCTCTCCCACATAGAGCTCCACGACTCCGTCCACACTCAGCTCTCTGCTCTGCTCCAGGCTTCGTCTCAACGTCTACGACACTGCTGTATCCAGGACTACTAAATATATATGAAACACTAAACACTGTGTATCTAATGAACCCAACAACGTAACATAAACGTACGTTACATTAACAAAGTTTTCGATTGGGCAGCAGAAAATAACATAATGTTTAACGGTGATAAATTCCAGGTACTCAGATACGGCAAAAATGAGGATCTTAAACATAATACAGGGTACAAAACACAATCGAATCTGCTCATAGTAGGAAAACAGCATGTCAAGGATTTGGGAATAATGATGTCCGACGATCTAACGTTTAGGGAGCATAACCAAGCAAGTATTGCGTCAGCCAGAAAAATGATAGGATGGATTACGAGAACCTTTAAGTCCAGAGATCCCATCACAATGGTTGTACTCTTCAAATCACTTGTGTTGTCCCGTCTTGAGTACTGCTCAGTACTCACTTCCCCCTTCAGAGCAAGAGAGATTGCTGAAATTGAGGGAATACAGAGAACATATACGGCACGCATAGACGAGATAAAGCACCTAAATTATTGGGATCGTCTCAAAGCTCTCCAAATGTACTCACTAGAAAGGAGACGAGATACCAAGTAATATACACATGGAAAATACTGGAGGGACAGGTCCCAAATCTGCACAGTAAAATAACGTATTGGCGTGAACGACATGGAAAAAAATGTAGAATAGAACCAGTGAAGAGCAGAGGTGCCATGGGCACAATCAGAGAACACTGTTTGAACATCAGAGGTCCACGGTTGTTCAACGTCCTACCAGCGAGCATCAGAAATATTACAGGAACAACCGTGGACATCTTCAAGAAGAAACTAGATTGTTTCCTTCAAGGAGTGCCGGACCAACCGAGCTGTGGTGGGTATGTGGGCCTGCGGGCCGCTCCAAGCAACAGCTTGATGGACCAAACTCTCACAAGTCAAGTTTGGCCTCGGGTCGGGCTTGGGGAGTAGAAGAACTCCCAGAACCCCATCAACCAGGTATCAACCAGAACCCGTCAAGCAGCCAAGGAATTTGCCATCTACTTTGTTACAAATTTGGGTATTGTTTATCCTGAGATTTATTTGATTTGAGGATTTATTGCTAAACAAAATATAGAAAGTTTTGTCAATATTGAGGGTGAGTTTGTTGGCAGTTAGCCAGTGATAGACTTTATTTAGCTCAGTATTCACTGTGGCATTTAGAGCAAGGGGGTCAGGACTGGAGTAAATGGAGGTCGTGTCGTCAGCAAATAGAATTGATTTGAGATGTTGGGAGGCATTTAGAAGGTCATTAATGCAGATGAGAAGGAAGAGAGGGCCAAGTATGCTGCCCTGAGGAACACCAATGTTGATGGGTAGGGTGGGAGAAATTGAATTATTCACAGAAACATACTGGAGCCTGTCAGTAAGGTAAGACTTAAGGTATTGCAGGGAGTGTCCTCTGACTCCATAATGTTGTAATATAAGAAGAAGGTCTTGGTGGTTGACAGTGTCAAAAGCCTTACGCAGGTCCACAAATAACGCAACAGGGAACTCATTTTTATCAAGAGATGCATGTATCAAGTTAATCATACTACTAAGTGCATCGTTAGTGCTTTTTAGGGGTCTGAAGCCATATTGACAAGAGCTAAGTATATTGAGTTTGGCTAGATATGAGAAAAGCTGCTTGTAGATTAGTTTTTCAAATATTTTTGACAAGTTTGGCAGAATTGATATAGGTCTGTAGTTGTTAACATCTGTGAGATCACCACATTTGTGGACAGGGGTTACTCTCGCTTTTTTTTAATATCTGGAAAGGTTTGGAGTTCAAGTGACTTGTTGAAGAGCAATGCAATGGCAGGAGCTAAAGATCTGGAGACTTTTTTGTAAATTAGAGTTGGTATCTCCTCAAGGGCACTAGACTTGGTTTTAAGGGAAAGGATTATGTCAGTAACATCAGTGGAATTAGTAGGCATTAGATACAGAGACTGTGGATAGTTACCTGTAAGATAGTCCTGAACATCAGTACTGGAAGATGGAATATCATTTGCAAGGGATGACCCAATGGATGAGAAGAACCTATTGAACTCAAAAGCAGTATCAGAGGCTGAAAGCAGACCATCAATTTTTCACAGGATTATTGGTTTGTTATTTATAATCTTCTTTGATCCCAATATTTGTGAAATTGTACTTCATGTTTTCTTAATGTTGCCCTTTGTGTGGGTAAATTTGTCTTCGTAGTATTTAATTTTGGCTCTTCTAATTATTTTAGATAAAAATGATGAGTAATTCTTTGAAAATTCTTGAAAAAGAAAATATTACTTATTTTAACTTAGTATTAAATCGTACTGTCAAATATATTGTGAATATTTGAGTTTACCTAAAAAGCTGAATAGAAAACCACGACCTCACCTAACCATCTTAGTGTTTGAAGATAAGCATTTTATTGCTTCTTAATTACAATTAGTACTTAACCTATAGCTATATTAATATTACAGTTTTATAAAACTAATAAAACAAAACTAAAATATATTATTAAACTGTAAAGTAACTCAGGATATTTTCAAATTTTGTATAAAATCTCAATTGTTTATTAAAACTGAAAAAGAAATTCCTGTTATTTAAAACTTGTGTACAGCAACTTTAACTTGAAAACTTCTTTCTAAAATTCTAAGTGTCTTAACAGAAAATGAGGTGAATAAATGGGGAGGTAACAGCCCCATAAGTTTAATTGTGTACTATGTATGACAGTAGGGAAATGTACTTATTACACTATTAAATCGTACTGTCAATTCGGAGGATGATAGACGAGAGAGTAATAGAGCATCACCAGGGCAGGGCGAGGTACATAATATCTGCTCTTAGAAAGAATGCCAACAGTTTTAGAAACTTTTTTTGCTATATTTAGAATGTGTCCCTGGAAATTCAGCTTGCTATCGATAAAGACTCCAAGGAATTTACCATCTAATTTGCCACTAATATGAATTTTGTTTATTCTTAGATTAATTTAATTTGAGGATTTATTACCAAATAAAATATAGAAAGTTTTGTCAATGTAAAATGGGTTGAGTTTCTTAGCAGTTAGTCAAAGATGGACTTTATTTAATTCAGTATTTTTTTTTCAATTTCCACTGATGTTAATTCTAATTTTAATTTTTCTAATTCCACTGATGTTAATGAGAAAATCCTTTCCCTTAAAACTAAGTCAAGTGCCCTTGATGAGATACCATCTCTAATTTACAAAAAAACTTCAGATTTCTGGTTCCTCCCATTGCATTGCTCATCAACAAATCACTCGAATTCCAAACCTTTCTGGATTTTCTAAAAAAAGCGGGAGTAACCCCAGTCAATAAATGTGGTGATCCCACTGATGGCAACAATTACAGACCTATATAAATTCTGCCAACCTTGTCAAAAATATTTGAAAAGCTAATCTACAAGCAGCTTTACTCCTATCTAACCATATCCAATATACTTAGCTCTTGCCAATATGGCTTCATACCCAAAAAAAGCACTAACGATGCACTGATTAGTATGATTAACTTGATACATGCAGCTCTTAATAAAAATGAGTTCTCTGTAGGGTTATTTGTGGACCTACGTAAGGCTTTATTCACTGTCAACCACCAAAATCTTCTTCTTAAATTACATCATTATGGAGTCAGAGATCACTCCCTGCAATACCTTCAGTCTTACCTTACTGACAGGCTCCAGTATGTTTCTGTGAATAATTCCACTTCTCCCACCCTACCCATCAACATTGGTGTTCCTCAGGGCAGCATACTTGGCCCTCTCCTCTTTCTCATCTACATTAATGACCTTCCAAATGCCTCTCAACACCTCGACACCTGTACCAGTATGGGTGGGGTTAAAAGTAACAGAGGTATCCACTGAATCAACGGGGTTGTTTATGGAGGAGAAATCATCAGGCCGTGTAGAATCCAGATGGTTGAGATCAAAGTATTTAGTCCACGTTGCAGAACCAAACAAGGCGTGGAACATATTAGCACTGGCAGGAATCGTGCGAGTGTGGTTGGGGGGGATTGGCACCAAGCACCCCCAAGTAAGAGGGGGGTAAGAGGCTCAGTTGTCACAATGAGAGAAGGAGCCACTCCAGGTGATGAGGTGGTCATCACTGGGGTCTTGGGGCTCAACCCTCTCACTGAGGTGGGAGGTTACCGGACGGGGAGGGGAAGGGGGTAGTCAGGAGGGTCAAAGGAGTAGCTTAGTCTGGGCCCAACGTAGTAAGGGCTACAGAGCCCAGTCTTCCAACACAGTCCGATTCGGGGGCTTGGTCGCCCACCCCACGAGCCTGGGAAGTTATAAAAAGATCATTCAGCGACATAGAAATGAGCAGGTAATAATTTCATTCACGAATAAGCCCCCATACCCACCATGGAGCCACAATTAGAGGATAGGATACCCAACAAGATGGGACCCCACCCCCAGGGGTGCATCATGAGTATACACCCCGCAATCATCACCTTAAGAACCGTCAGTCCATCGAGATCGGGTTCAGCAACAAAGGCGAGGATTGACATCAAAAGCGTCCCCTCCCTCGCAACGTCGGGTGCCACAGTTCTTTGAGTGAGAGTGTGCCTCCACAAACATCCGGGCGTCAAAACAGAAGATGTTCGAAATAATAATCAAGAATGGCAAAAGGTCGGCGGGAAATGACAATTAGAAAGGAGAAAAGGGGAGAAGGCAAAACGAAACCTGAGGAAGAGGAAACAGCATCCAGCATAATTAGTGAAGATGGCAGAGGACTGTCCCATGGAGCATCACACTCTGACAGCAGCCCACCAAGCCTCCTCACGTCAACAACGGGCTGGAATGTGAAGGGGTGACGGTAGGAGACCAACTCCATCGTCAACCGGGGTTAAACCCAAAACTACTGCAGCAGACAACTCCTGCCAAGTGGAAGGCAGTACAGGGGCTATGCTGACTAGTCTAGGGAGCCAGTCGGCCGAGCGGACAGCACCCTGGACTTGTGATCCTGTGGTCCTGGGTTCGATCCCAGGCGCCGGATAGAAACAATGGGCAGAGTTTCTTTCATCCTATGCCCCTGTTACCTAGCAGTAAAATAGGTACCTGGGTGTTAGTCAGCTGTCACGGGCTGCTTCCTGGGGGTGGAGGCCTGGTTGAGGACCGGGCCGCGGGGACACTAAAAAACCTCGAAATCATCTCAAGATAACCTCAAGAAGATGACCCAAACCAACACTGCTGCAACCCTACCAACAGCCATGTTAATTCTGCCTCAGGGGAAAAGGAAACTACTAGTCAGGGGCTGTTTTATGAGGGTTCCAAGAAAACCTTTGTCACACAGAGGGCAGCAGAACAAATGGAATTCAAACCAGTGATGCAGGTTACCCTGAATATACTTGGGTTTTTATCCAACAGTGGACCTAAACCCTACAACGTAGTCAAACCCTACATTCCCTTGGGTGGTTACCTCAGACCTGTATTCCCTATAGTCGTGGACACAATCCCATCTGACCTACATGTACCAGGTCTAGGGATCACAATTAAACATTTAAAACAGCAGCGAGTCAAATTAGCTGACCCATAAAACAAATCTAAACGTATCAAAGATATAGGAGTGTTAATTGGGTCAGATTATTATAAATTCATCTCCGGCAAACACCAATTGCACGGGATGACCGTCCTGAACTCTGCAGGTGGAAAGTCCCATTGTGTGAAGAGAACTAGAATGGTGGAGATGTGATTATAAACTAGTGGAGGAAGGGGGGAACTCCTCCCATTGTGTGAAGAGAACTAGAATGATGGAGATGTGATTATAAACTAGTGAAGATATTGACTCTTATATGTTTTACCTTTTTTAAGCCGGGTCTTTTCCTCTAACCCCGTCCACTACCACAGCAGTACACAGGTGCACATAGTTACACAGCAGTACACAGGTGCACATAGTTACACAGCAGTACACAGGTGCACATAGTTACACAGCAGTACACAGGTGCACATAGTTACACAGCAGTACACAGGTGCACATAGTTACACAGCAGTACACAGGTGCACACAGTTACACAGCAGTACACAGGTGCACATAGTTACAAAAGCAGTGTGTAAACAAGAGGCTGGGTTGATATATTTGGAGGAGAGTGTGAAGCCCAGACTGTTACTGGGTCTCAGCCAGCAAGGGAGGCGCCACGCTGCCAGATGCATCAGTGTAAACATTGCCCCAACATCCCAGTGGAGTGTTTAAGGCACTCAACAACGGGTCGTTAGCAGTGTCTCCTATGACCAACTGCTCATACCTTTCCCTGCATGTAATATTCTTTTGTCTTGGTGTCGAGAATGGCTGATCTTAATTACCTCAGGGAATGTTATTGATGAACAATCGTCAAGGGACTTACCAATATTAGACATATATGTGCAAGTTAGTGTACCCATTTATTGTTGTCCATTATGTGGAGTGTTTGACCATATGTTGATTTATTGGTAACTATTTTTGGCCAGGAGGTGAATGTCATATGGTGAAGATATTGAACACATGAGCACATTAGATATATGTACAGTTTTGGCCAAAGGTTCACCTCAGTTACAGAGGAGACAGTCACGTGTGATATAAGATAATTAACAACATGTTTGTAACATGGTGTAACGGGAGTGTTGAGGAGAGTTCAAGAAGAGCACACTGAGGGGTTGTGGGTCCAGCCTCTGTTAATATCAATATTTGCCATCGTCATTTATTTGTATTAAATGTTCTATTTTTTGACTTAGGAGTTTATTTCCTACCTCTGCAGGTGTGGAAGTGAACCAAGAGTAATTAAAGCCCACCACTAATTCTCGAATGCATATAAATACTAATCAGGATGGGAATAATCAAATTAGTGAGAAAATCCTTAGGAGCTTGATGAGGATTCGAACCTATGTGGTGGGTATACCCATGCACACACCCCAGACAATCAGGCCACGACATGGAAAAGGACTGCAATCTGGAGTTCTGCTGAAGACACGAGGGTTTTCCAAGGCTTTTACTGAAGCCGGACCAGGATTTTCACACAATCCCCCCCCCCCCCCATGCACTCTGACAAAGTAAGTAATTATCAAAAGAAGGCACCAAACCGGGAAGGCTATGTAGCACCATCAAATGCGCAGAATAATCAGAGGGCGCTAAATATCACCAAGGATGCCAATATGAGAACAAAAACGCATAAGGCGAACGATATCAAAAGTATCTGAGTCACCAAAAATTCTATTGAGGGACAGGTGACCGCGAGGGGCGGTCGGAAAGCAAGACACACGCTCGTCCTGGAAGTCAGGACATTCAAGAAGGACATGCACGACCGTAAGAGGGACAATGCAACTAGGACAATAAGGAGCAGGGCGGCGCTCCATCAAGTGACCATGGGTTAAGCGAGTATGGCCAATACACAACCTCGCCAGAGCTGTTTCCCACTGCCGGTTATGGTGGAAGGAGGACGGCCACGAGGAAACACAACATTTAAGAGTACGTAGTTTGTTACCAGTAACAGACGACCAACAAGCCTGCCAATGGGTAAGGACGGAGGAATGGATAACCGGGTAAAAGTCGGAATATGGAATACCTTTACGAGAGATGGGACAAGAGCGGACAGCTTCCTTGGCGGCAGCATCCGCACGCTCATTTAAAGACACACCAATATGGCTGGGAACCCAACAAAACTCAACCGACTTAAATTTACTGTGAACAAGAAACAGCCAATGCTGGATCTCGACAACTACTGAATGAACCGGATTAAAGGACCTGAGAGCCATGAGGGCACTACGAGAGTCAACAACAACTACAAAGGAAGACTGACAACGAGAAAGCAGGAGACGAAGAGCATAGAGAATAGCATAAAGTTCCGCTGTAAAGATGCTAGTCTCCGGAGGTAAGCGACACATATAAGTGCGATCAGGAAAAACAACAGAGTAGCCAACACCGTCCGCCGACTTTGACCCATCGGTGAAGACAGAAACGGAGCGGGAGTGAGAAGAAAAGTGCTTAAGAAAAAGGCGTTTTAGAACCGTAGGAGGGGTAAAAGCTTTAGTGATACGGGTCAAGGAAGTACAAAACCGCGGAAGAGGGACTCTCCATGGGGGCAAAGAAGGAACAACACGAGGAGAAACATTAGAAATACAAACGGAAAGAGAATCCTGGAGGCGATATAACCGGACAGAAAGAGGGAGGTGGTGAAGAGGGACAGGAACCGCAGGAGGGGTAAAAGTTAAAGCACGACAGAGGCGAGAGGAAGGATGTTGGAAGGACCGCGCAAGATAGCGAAGACAGTAGCGATCACGGCGGTCCTGGAGAGACAGGAAGCCAGTGTCAACATACAAGCTAAGGACGGGAGTCGAACGAAAGGCGCCAGAACTGAGGCGCAACCCAGTATGGTGTAAAGCATCAAGACGGCGAAGAGTAGAAGGAGAAGCAGACGAGTAAGCAGGGCAACCATAATCGAGCTTAGACAGGACGAGAGAGGAATGTAAAGCAAGGAGAGTGCGCCTATCTGCCCCCCAAGAAGTATGGGACAAGACCCGAAGGAGGGTAAGGGCCTGAGAGCACTCAACACGGAGGTAAGAGATATGGGGAGACCAAGACAAACGAGTGTCAAGGAATAACCCCAAAAGCTTCGCGGAATCTTTGTATTCAAGGGGATGACCATAAAGTGACAAAGAGGGACGAAGAACAACCCGTTTCCGCGTAAAAGTCATGGCACAAGTCTTAGAAGTAGAGAACTTGAAGTCATGATCGGTGGCCCAAGACGACACGGCATCAATTGCAAGTTGAAGCCGGCGCTGAAGGAGAGGCGAATCATCACCCTGACAGCAAAGGGTAAGATCATCAACATAGAGAGCGGAGAAGACACCAGAAGGAAGAGAAAGAAGACCATTGAGGGCAACAAGAAAAGAGTAGTGCTCAGAACACTACCCTGGGGACACCTTCGTATTGCTGAAAAGAGGGAGAGAGAGCGGTACCAAGGCGCACCCGAAAGGAACGATGGGAGAGGAAGCTGCGGAGAAAGAGAGGGAGATGACCACGAAGGCCAAAAGAATGAAGTTGAGATAGAATATGATATCGCCAAGTGGTGTCGTAAGCCTTTAACAGGTCAAAAAGGACGGCAACAACGGAGGTCTTCGCAGCAAAAGCAGAACGAATATAGACCTCCAAGTTCACCAGGACATCTGTCGTGCTGCGGCACTTGCGGAAACCAAATTGAGAAGGGGAGAGGAGGTGATGGTCTTCCAGGAACCACATCAGACGAACGTTAACCATACGTTCAAAGAGTTTGCAGACACAACTTGTGAAGCAATAGGGCGAAAGTCCTTAGGGGAAGTACCCAGAGACCCCGGTTTGCGAACAGGGAGGACAACGGCATCGAGCCAGCCCTCAGGGACTGACGACGAATCCCAGATCCGATTAAACAGACTCAGTAAATACTGAGACGTGCACGGAGGGAGATAGCGAAGCATCTCATAATGAATACCATTGGAGCCCGCTGCCGTAGAACCGCAGAGGGCCAGGGCAGAACGAAGTTCAGAGAGAGAGAAGGAATCATTATAGGGAAGCTGAAGACGAGTGCAGAAATCTAAAGGACGAGACTCAAGGACAGGTTTACGAAGAAGGAAAGATTGGGAGAGAGAGAGAGAGAGAGAGGAGAGAGAGAGAGAGAGAAGGAGAGAGAGAGAGAGAGAGAGAGAGAGAGAGAGAGAGAGAGAGAGAGAGGAGAGAAGAGAGAGAGAGAGAGAGGAGAGAGAGAGAGAGAGAGAGAGAGAGAGAGAGAGAGAGAGAGAGAGAGAGAGAGAGAGAGAGAGAGAGAGAGAGAGAGAGAGAGAGAGAGAGAGAGAGAGAGAGAAGAGAGAGAGAGAGAGAGAGAGAGAGAGAGAGAGAGAGAGAGAGAGAGAGAGAGAGAAGAGAGAGAGAGAGAGAGAGAGAGAGAGAGAGAGAGAGAGAGAGAAGAGAGAGAGAGAGAGAGAGGAGAGAGAGAGAGAGAGAGAGAGAGAGAGCGAGAGAGAGAGAGAGAGAGAGAGAGAGAGAGAGAGAGAGAGAGAGAGAGAGAGAGAGAGAGAGAGAGAGAGAGAGAGAGAGAGAGAGAGAGAGAGAGAGAGAGAGAGAGAGAGAGAGAGAGAGAGAGAGAGAGAGAGAGAGAGAGAGGAGAAGAGAGAGAGAGAGAGAGAAGAGAGAGAGATAGAGAGAGAGAGAGAGAGAGAGAGAGAGAGAGAGAGAGAGAGAGAGAGAGAGAGAGAGAGAGAGAGAGAGAGAGAGAGAGAGAGAGAGAGAGAGAGAGAGAGAGAGAGAGAGAGAGAAGAGAGAGAGAGAGAGAGAGAGAGAGAGAGAGAGAGAGAGAGAGAGAGAGAGGAGAGAGAGAGAGAGAGAGAGAGAGAGAGAGAGAGAGAGAGAGAGAGAGAGAGAGAGAGAGAGAGAGAGAGAGAGAGAGAGAGAGAGAGAGAGAGAGAGAGAGAGAGAGAGAGAGAGAGAGAGAGAGAGAGAGAGAGAGAGAGAGAGAGAGAGAGAGAGAGAGAGAGAGAGGAGAGAGAGAGAGAGAGAGAGAGAGAGAGAGAGAGAGAGAGAGAGAGAGGAGAGAAGAGAGAGAGAGAGAGAGAGAGAGAGGAGAGAGAGAGAGAGAGAGAGAGAGAGAGAGGAGAGAGAG
>NW_027189164.1:386324-418824 GCF_040958095.1 Procambarus clarkii
TATTTCTACCTTTCAGATGACATAAATACTTTCGTTAATTACAATATCTAGATCAAACTAACATTGATTTTCAAAAGGTTGTATATTTTCCATCAATGGAGAGCATCAGCCAAGAAGCCTTCTTTAAAATATGAATATCTTTCCTCACCCAATAAGATCTAATCTCTGAATAAACGCAAAAAAGACTTGATTGTAACCTATCCACCGCTGCCCATTGGATGGGGGAGGGGGTTATGTGTAGGATAAACATATCAATTGTGACACTAGCCCTCCATATATGTCAGTTGCTTAAATTATAAACTGTACTTGTGGTCGGACTCGAGCCCATTGTTGATGTGACAATGTGCATTGACTTTTGTAACTAGCTTATCAAGATTATAACTTGCTTGGCTATATAATTGTGGGGCTCAGTCCCTGAGCCCATTATGTGCCTCTGTAACACTCCACTATCGCTCATAGGATGGGTATGGGGTGCATAATAAATGAACTAAAATAAGCTCTGCCTTTTTGATAACATATACAATTATAAGCTTTATTTGTGAATCTCAATTAATTAAACAATATATCAAAGAGCCTGTAGGGTTCGGTGAGATGAGCGAAGAGACATGGGAGATTTTACATAAGTACAGTACATGGTAGTTTAAGTAGCGAACGCATGTCAACGAATAACGAGTATATATAACAACCCATTGTCCTATGAACTCGATTTAACTTCCAAACATATATTTTTTAATAAATGTTAAATGTTTTCTGGCTAGTTATGTTAGATTTTATTAAAAATACGTATTCTACTTGTTTAACATTATAATTTAAATTTGTGATAATTTTGCAGAGAAGTGCGACAACTGGATATGCTAACAAACACTTTCCAAACAACGATATATCTTGGATAAGTCGCTCCACAACATTGACGCTTGGACCGTCGACTTCCTTTGATGCTACTTATTTACTTATTTCATAATGAAATATATTAGTTTGGAGTAAATATATGTTTTTTTCATGTTCTGCATTCAGCACCCACATTATAGTAAATATACCATATTACTTCATTACTTAAATGATGCTAGGAGGGTTTGAGTAGCTTTTGAGGTCTTTAGGTGGACAGAATCTCCAATAGATGGGGCGAGAGTCGCCCCATCTCTCTCGCCCGAGCAAGAGTCGAAACTTAATTTAAAATGATATATCTTTGTTCTCGAACATGATATATTTCATTTGGTGAAATCATAATAATGTTCATATCTCGTTCTTTCTGGAGGCATATAAGATTTTAGGCTTTATTAACGTATCTTTGTTAATTATACATATATCGGCAAGTCCGTAGGCGTCTGCACTCCATGCCCGACAAGCTACTGAGCGCTACTATAAAAACATATGTATCTTCACTTGAGCTATAAATATGTCTATTGTAATGTACTTAAATGAAGCTCTTATTTCTATCTTGCTTAAGACATATAAACATTTGTGTTTATTAACCGAATTTACGTGAAATAAACATTGATCTGAGAGAGAGTTGCTCTGTCGTTCAGTCTGTACGGGTGGGTGGGAGCTCCGTAATTTTTAAAATACATGTATCTTCATTAGAACTTTAAATATGTCCATGGTAAAGTGTTTAAAGTGAAGCTTATATGTCTGCCTTTCTTGAGACATATAAAAATATATGTTTATTAACGAATTCACGTGAAATAAACATTGTTCTGAGAGAGAGTTGCTCTCGGTCGATCAATCTGTCCGGGGTTAAAGCTCGGCTATTATAAAAGTACACGTATCTTCGCTTTAAATTTAAATATGCATTGCCCATGGTAAGGTATTTAGAATGAAGCTTATATTTATATCTTTCTTGTGACATATAAAACTCTTACGTTTATTAAGGAATCTGTGTGAAATAGCATGGTTCTGAGATGAAGGCTGCGGTTTTCGAGCTCGACGCGCGGCAATGGACGCCTTCCACATCCAGTGGGTGTTATTGGACCCTATACCCATTTTATTTGTGGTTGGAGCCCCATACCCATTCTATGGGTGGTTGGAGCCCCATACCCATCCTGTGGGTTGTAGTGGACGCCATACTCATCCTGTGGGTGGTATTGGACCCCATACCCTTCCTGTGGGTGGATGTGATCCCCATACTCATCCTGTGGGTGGATGTGACCCTCATACCCATCCTGTGGGTGGTATTGGACCCCTTTCCCACCTAACAGGCGGTAGGTGACAATATACCCATCCTAGCTATAGTTGGTATAGTAGACACAATACCGTCCTGTTTGCAGTAGTTTACCCCATAGACATTCCAACGTAACATCGTTTTCTGTTAGCGTTCCTACAAAACATCCTTTAAAGTTTTGTAAAGCACAAACTATAGTATATAATATTGATTGGTGATGGACTGTTATTCTATGTAATAATTTTTAGTGCTTATTATAATTTACTAAGAACAACTAATATTTCTCAAAACAAAACTACGAACCTTCAATAGGAAGTAGCTGATCTGTAATATTCTAAGAGCATGGACAATAGTAGGTAAATTTCACCACCCATGTGGGACCTGAAAACTACAATTTTCCTTATAATTGAACCAATCACGAATATTCTGCTATCTATGTTGACGGACGGGTACTGTGACACGTAAATTGGTACGTGAGGAAGAGTTTGGGCCTTGGTAAAAAAAGTAACTGGAAATATATCACATATTTACTAATTCATATTCAACATATTGACGTTAAGCATTAAGTCATATATGTGCTGTCTTGTGTGAGAACGGGTTGCGGTAGAGTGGGGGGAGAACTACCAAGGCCCACCAGAAGTGACACGCAATGTGGGAAATTATTCATATTTGCAAACACACAAGGCTTGAAACCAAAATCAAGAAATTAAGTTCATAAATGGCCTCCTAATAGAATCGAACTCAATATTTGGTGCATTTACAGAAACCCACACAAAAGACCACATGGATAGTGAAAACTGGATTTCGAATTATAATCTATATAGATGTGACAGAGTAATTAGGTCAAATGGAGGAGTAGTTCTGTATATTAAAGAGGAGCTGGCATGCACAGAGCTCCTGAACTCGTCCAATGAGGTGGTAGAGATACTTGGAATCAAGGTAGAAAATATGAATCTACTTATTATTTTAATATACAAACCGCCAGATGCAACAGTTGAGGAATTCACTGAGCAGATCCACAAAATAGAGGATATCCTTGATAACCTAGCAAACTCAGTTATTTCCAAACCTGGAAATAAGCAACCACAGGTCAGAGAACTACTGAGATTCTTTGACAAATTCTCGCTCAGTCAGCAGATTACAGAACCAACTAGGAACGAAAACACGCTGGACCTGATATTCACGAACAATGAGGAGCTAATCAGAGACAATTACTGCCTCAGACACTACGTACTCGGACCACAAGCTCATTGAAGTGCAAACCAACATTAATAACGGTAGTAGGCCCAAGAGAAACAAGCGAGAAGGGCTATTCAATAAATTCAATTTTAATAATAAGAGGATAGACTGGGAGAAAATAAACAGGGAACTTACAAACATTCAATGGGAAAATGCTCTAAGAAATAAAAATCCTACACAAGGAATAGAAAAACTGACTTCTGAAGCATATGAAGTCTATCTGAAACATGTTCCTTTGAGGAAAGCCAGAAAGAGGTCCAATGTAGAAAGAGAACGCAGACGACATTACAAAAGGAGGAAGAAATTAACGGAAATGCTTAAGCAGACACGACTCTCCATACAAAGAAGAAATAATTTAAACAGGGAGATTGAAGAAATCGAACAGAGACTGAAGCATTCCTATCAGACTGAAGAAAGGCAACTAGAACAGAAAGCAAATCAAGAAATAATGAAAAACCCAAAATATTTCTTCACATATGCTAAATCAAAAGCGAAAACCACGGCCAGTATTGGACCTATTCGTATTAGTGAAGGTTCATACACAGAGGATGACAAAGAAATTAGTGAAATCCTAAAAAAACAGTATGAGGACATGTTTAGCACTCCGATACTCAGCATGAAAGTGGAAGATTCGGACAATTTCTTCATGAATGATACTCAAACACCTGTAAATATAACTGATATCAACACGAGCGTGGCAGATTTTGAAAGAGAAATTGACAATATGCCCATGCACTCAGCCCCGGGTCCAGACTCATGGAATTCAATATTTATAAAGAAATGCAAAGTGCCAGTAGCCCAGGCACTCAGTATAGTGTGGAGGAAGAGCTTGGACACAGGGGAGATACCAGATGCGCTTAAAGCAGCAGACATTGCCCCTCTACACAAGGGTGGTAGCAAAGCGTTGACAAAGAATTATAGACCAGTTGCACTAACATCCCACACAATAAAAATATTTGAGAGAGTGATCAGGAGTCAGGTCACTTAGATTCATGGAAACCAATGACCTCCACAATCCAGGCCAACATGGATTTAGAGCAGGAAGATCATGCCTCTCACAGTTACTTGACCACTATGACAAAATCACTGAGGCATTAGAGGAAAAACATAATGCAGATGTCGTATACACAGATTTTGCAAAGGCATTTGACAAATTTGACCATGGAGTTATTGCACACATAATGAGGTCAATGGGTATAACTGGTAAAGTAGGACGCTGGATTCTCAATTTCCTGACGAACAGAACACAAAGAGTAACAGTCAATCAAGTAAAATCGAGTCCGAGCGCAGTTAAAAGCTCTGTACCTCAAGGTACAGTCCTTGCACCACTGCTGTTCCTTACTCTCATATCAGATATAGACAAAAACACAAGTCACAGCTTCGTGTCATCCTTTGCAGATGATACAAAAAACAGCATGAAAATTACCTCTGCTGAAGACATTGATAAACTGCAAACAGATATTAATGTAGCGAGTAATCCTTATACTCGCTCCATTATCTCATTATCTTAATAGCATAACTAATTAGCACTAATTACAGAAGTTACAATCCCTTCCCCAATTACAGGTAATACTCTTCTCACCTCGTTGGAGGGAGCTGAGGTGTAATCACCATATATGTAAGCGATTTGATGAATATCGAACAGTACAATCTCCAGTCAAGAATGTAGTACTCGGTGTAGGCAGTTCTAATCGACCCAAGACGCTACAGCTTCGACACAGAGCAGACAGCAGACTACGACCTCATCCAGCTACAACGCTCTCCCACATAGAGCTCCACGACTCCGTCCACACTCAGCTCTCTGCTCTGCTCCAGGCTTCGTCTCAACGTCTACGACACTGCTGTATCCAGGACTACTAAATATATATGAAACACTAAACACTGTGTATCTAATGAACCCAACAACGTAACATAAACGTACGTTACATTAACAAAGTTTTCGATTGGGCAGCAGAAAATAACATAATGTTTAACGGTGATAAATTCCAGGTACTCAGATACGGCAAAAATGAGGATCTTAAACATAATACAGGGTACAAAACACAATCGAATCTGCTCATAGTAGGAAAACAGCATGTCAAGGATTTGGGAATAATGATGTCCGACGATCTAACGTTTAGGGAGCATAACCAAGCAAGTATTGCGTCAGCCAGAAAAATGATAGGATGGATTACGAGAACCTTTAAGTCCAGAGATCCCATCACAATGGTTGTACTCTTCAAATCACTTGTGTTGTCCCGTCTTGAGTACTGCTCAGTACTCACTTCCCCCTTCAGAGCAAGAGAGATTGCTGAAATTGAGGGAATACAGAGAACATATACGGCACGCATAGACGAGATAAAGCACCTAAATTATTGGGATCGTCTCAAAGCTCTCCAAATGTACTCACTAGAAAGGAGACGAGATACCAAGTAATATACACATGGAAAATACTGGAGGGACAGGTCCCAAATCTGCACAGTAAAATAACGTATTGGCGTGAACGACATGGAAAAAAATGTAGAATAGAACCAGTGAAGAGCAGAGGTGCCATGGGCACAATCAGAGAACACTGTTTGAACATCAGAGGTCCACGGTTGTTCAACGTCCTACCAGCGAGCATCAGAAATATTACAGGAACAACCGTGGACATCTTCAAGAAGAAACTAGATTGTTTCCTTCAAGGAGTGCCGGACCAACCGAGCTGTGGTGGGTATGTGGGCCTGCGGGCCGCTCCAAGCAACAGCTTGATGGACCAAACTCTCACAAGTCAAGTTTGGCCTCGGGTCGGGCTTGGGGAGTAGAAGAACTCCCAGAACCCCATCAACCAGGTATCAACCAGAACCCGTCAAGCAGCCAAGGAATTTGCCATCTACTTTGTTACAAATTTGGGTATTGTTTATCCTGAGATTTATTTGATTTGAGGATTTATTGCTAAACAAAATATAGAAAGTTTTGTCAATATTGAGGGTGAGTTTGTTGGCAGTTAGCCAGTGATAGACTTTATTTAGCTCAGTATTCACTGTGGCATTTAGAGCAAGGGGGTCAGGACTGGAGTAAATGGAGGTCGTGTCGTCAGCAAATAGAATTGATTTGAGATGTTGGGAGGCATTTAGAAGGTCATTAATGCAGATGAGAAGGAAGAGAGGGCCAAGTATGCTGCCCTGAGGAACACCAATGTTGATGGGTAGGGTGGGAGAAATTGAATTATTCACAGAAACATACTGGAGCCTGTCAGTAAGGTAAGACTTAAGGTATTGCAGGGAGTGTCCTCTGACTCCATAATGTTGTAATATAAGAAGAAGGTCTTGGTGGTTGACAGTGTCAAAAGCCTTACGCAGGTCCACAAATAACGCAACAGGGAACTCATTTTTATCAAGAGATGCATGTATCAAGTTAATCATACTACTAAGTGCATCGTTAGTGCTTTTTAGGGGTCTGAAGCCATATTGACAAGAGCTAAGTATATTGAGTTTGGCTAGATATGAGAAAAGCTGCTTGTAGATTAGTTTTTCAAATATTTTTGACAAGTTTGGCAGAATTGATATAGGTCTGTAGTTGTTAACATCTGTGAGATCACCACATTTGTGGACAGGGGTTACTCTCGCTTTTTTTTAATATCTGGAAAGGTTTGGAGTTCAAGTGACTTGTTGAAGAGCAATGCAATGGCAGGAGCTAAAGATCTGGAGACTTTTTTGTAAATTAGAGTTGGTATCTCCTCAAGGGCACTAGACTTGGTTTTAAGGGAAAGGATTATGTCAGTAACATCAGTGGAATTAGTAGGCATTAGATACAGAGACTGTGGATAGTTACCTGTAAGATAGTCCTGAACATCAGTACTGGAAGATGGAATATCATTTGCAAGGGATGACCCAATGGATGAGAAGAACCTATTGAACTCAAAAGCAGTATCAGAGGCTGAAAGCAGACCATCAATTTTTCACAGGATTATTGGTTTGTTATTTATAATCTTCTTTGATCCCAATATTTGTGAAATTGTACTTCATGTTTTCTTAATGTTGCCCTTTGTGTGGGTAAATTTGTCTTCGTAGTATTTAATTTTGGCTCTTCTAATTATTTTAGATAAAAATGATGAGTAATTCTTTGAAAATTCTTGAAAAAGAAAATATTACTTATTTTAACTTAGTATTAAATCGTACTGTCAAATATATTGTGAATATTTGAGTTTACCTAAAAAGCTGAATAGAAAACCACGACCTCACCTAACCATCTTAGTGTTTGAAGATAAGCATTTTATTGCTTCTTAATTACAATTAGTACTTAACCTATAGCTATATTAATATTACAGTTTTATAAAACTAATAAAACAAAACTAAAATATATTATTAAACTGTAAAGTAACTCAGGATATTTTCAAATTTTGTATAAAATCTCAATTGTTTATTAAAACTGAAAAAGAAATTCCTGTTATTTAAAACTTGTGTACAGCAACTTTAACTTGAAAACTTCTTTCTAAAATTCTAAGTGTCTTAACAGAAAATGAGGTGAATAAATGGGGAGGTAACAGCCCCATAAGTTTAATTGTGTACTATGTATGACAGTAGGGAAATGTACTTATTACACTATTAAATCGTACTGTCAATTCGGAGGATGATAGACGAGAGAGTAATAGAGCATCACCAGGGCAGGGCGAGGTACATAATATCTGCTCTTAGAAAGAATGCCAACAGTTTTAGAAACTTTTTTTGCTATATTTAGAATGTGTCCCTGGAAATTCAGCTTGCTATCGATAAAGACTCCAAGGAATTTACCATCTAATTTGCCACTAATATGAATTTTGTTTATTCTTAGATTAATTTAATTTGAGGATTTATTACCAAATAAAATATAGAAAGTTTTGTCAATGTAAAATGGGTTGAGTTTCTTAGCAGTTAGTCAAAGATGGACTTTATTTAATTCAGTATTTTTTTTTCAATTTCCACTGATGTTAATTCTAATTTTAATTTTTCTAATTCCACTGATGTTAATGAGAAAATCCTTTCCCTTAAAACTAAGTCAAGTGCCCTTGATGAGATACCATCTCTAATTTACAAAAAAACTTCAGATTTCTGGTTCCTCCCATTGCATTGCTCATCAACAAATCACTCGAATTCCAAACCTTTCTGGATTTTCTAAAAAAAGCGGGAGTAACCCCAGTCAATAAATGTGGTGATCCCACTGATGGCAACAATTACAGACCTATATAAATTCTGCCAACCTTGTCAAAAATATTTGAAAAGCTAATCTACAAGCAGCTTTACTCCTATCTAACCATATCCAATATACTTAGCTCTTGCCAATATGGCTTCATACCCAAAAAAAGCACTAACGATGCACTGATTAGTATGATTAACTTGATACATGCAGCTCTTAATAAAAATGAGTTCTCTGTAGGGTTATTTGTGGACCTACGTAAGGCTTTATTCACTGTCAACCACCAAAATCTTCTTCTTAAATTACATCATTATGGAGTCAGAGATCACTCCCTGCAATACCTTCAGTCTTACCTTACTGACAGGCTCCAGTATGTTTCTGTGAATAATTCCACTTCTCCCACCCTACCCATCAACATTGGTGTTCCTCAGGGCAGCATACTTGGCCCTCTCCTCTTTCTCATCTACATTAATGACCTTCCAAATGCCTCTCAACACCTCGACACCTGTACCAGTATGGGTGGGGTTAAAAGTAACAGAGGTATCCACTGAATCAACGGGGTTGTTTATGGAGGAGAAATCATCAGGCCGTGTAGAATCCAGATGGTTGAGATCAAAGTATTTAGTCCACGTTGCAGAACCAAACAAGGCGTGGAACATATTAGCACTGGCAGGAATCGTGCGAGTGTGGTTGGGGGGGATTGGCACCAAGCACCCCCAAGTAAGAGGGGGGTAAGAGGCTCAGTTGTCACAATGAGAGAAGGAGCCACTCCAGGTGATGAGGTGGTCATCACTGGGGTCTTGGGGCTCAACCCTCTCACTGAGGTGGGAGGTTACCGGACGGGGAGGGGAAGGGGGTAGTCAGGAGGGTCAAAGGAGTAGCTTAGTCTGGGCCCAACGTAGTAAGGGCTACAGAGCCCAGTCTTCCAACACAGTCCGATTCGGGGGCTTGGTCGCCCACCCCACGAGCCTGGGAAGTTATAAAAAGATCATTCAGCGACATAGAAATGAGCAGGTAATAATTTCATTCACGAATAAGCCCCCATACCCACCATGGAGCCACAATTAGAGGATAGGATACCCAACAAGATGGGACCCCACCCCCAGGGGTGCATCATGAGTATACACCCCGCAATCATCACCTTAAGAACCGTCAGTCCATCGAGATCGGGTTCAGCAACAAAGGCGAGGATTGACATCAAAAGCGTCCCCTCCCTCGCAACGTCGGGTGCCACAGTTCTTTGAGTGAGAGTGTGCCTCCACAAACATCCGGGCGTCAAAACAGAAGATGTTCGAAATAATAATCAAGAATGGCAAAAGGTCGGCGGGAAATGACAATTAGAAAGGAGAAAAGGGGAGAAGGCAAAACGAAACCTGAGGAAGAGGAAACAGCATCCAGCATAATTAGTGAAGATGGCAGAGGACTGTCCCATGGAGCATCACACTCTGACAGCAGCCCACCAAGCCTCCTCACGTCAACAACGGGCTGGAATGTGAAGGGGTGACGGTAGGAGACCAACTCCATCGTCAACCGGGGTTAAACCCAAAACTACTGCAGCAGACAACTCCTGCCAAGTGGAAGGCAGTACAGGGGCTATGCTGACTAGTCTAGGGAGCCAGTCGGCCGAGCGGACAGCACCCTGGACTTGTGATCCTGTGGTCCTGGGTTCGATCCCAGGCGCCGGATAGAAACAATGGGCAGAGTTTCTTTCATCCTATGCCCCTGTTACCTAGCAGTAAAATAGGTACCTGGGTGTTAGTCAGCTGTCACGGGCTGCTTCCTGGGGGTGGAGGCCTGGTTGAGGACCGGGCCGCGGGGACACTAAAAAACCTCGAAATCATCTCAAGATAACCTCAAGAAGATGACCCAAACCAACACTGCTGCAACCCTACCAACAGCCATGTTAATTCTGCCTCAGGGGAAAAGGAAACTACTAGTCAGGGGCTGTTTTATGAGGGTTCCAAGAAAACCTTTGTCACACAGAGGGCAGCAGAACAAATGGAATTCAAACCAGTGATGCAGGTTACCCTGAATATACTTGGGTTTTTATCCAACAGTGGACCTAAACCCTACAACGTAGTCAAACCCTACATTCCCTTGGGTGGTTACCTCAGACCTGTATTCCCTATAGTCGTGGACACAATCCCATCTGACCTACATGTACCAGGTCTAGGGATCACAATTAAACATTTAAAACAGCAGCGAGTCAAATTAGCTGACCCATAAAACAAATCTAAACGTATCAAAGATATAGGAGTGTTAATTGGGTCAGATTATTATAAATTCATCTCCGGCAAACACCAATTGCACGGGATGACCGTCCTGAACTCTGCAGGTGGAAAGTCCCATTGTGTGAAGAGAACTAGAATGGTGGAGATGTGATTATAAACTAGTGGAGGAAGGGGGGAACTCCTCCCATTGTGTGAAGAGAACTAGAATGATGGAGATGTGATTATAAACTAGTGAAGATATTGACTCTTATATGTTTTACCTTTTTTAAGCCGGGTCTTTTCCTCTAACCCCGTCCACTACCACAGCAGTACACAGGTGCACATAGTTACACAGCAGTACACAGGTGCACATAGTTACACAGCAGTACACAGGTGCACATAGTTACACAGCAGTACACAGGTGCACATAGTTACACAGCAGTACACAGGTGCACATAGTTACACAGCAGTACACAGGTGCACACAGTTACACAGCAGTACACAGGTGCACATAGTTACAAAAGCAGTGTGTAAACAAGAGGCTGGGTTGATATATTTGGAGGAGAGTGTGAAGCCCAGACTGTTACTGGGTCTCAGCCAGCAAGGGAGGCGCCACGCTGCCAGATGCATCAGTGTAAACATTGCCCCAACATCCCAGTGGAGTGTTTAAGGCACTCAACAACGGGTCGTTAGCAGTGTCTCCTATGACCAACTGCTCATACCTTTCCCTGCATGTAATATTCTTTTGTCTTGGTGTCGAGAATGGCTGATCTTAATTACCTCAGGGAATGTTATTGATGAACAATCGTCAAGGGACTTACCAATATTAGACATATATGTGCAAGTTAGTGTACCCATTTATTGTTGTCCATTATGTGGAGTGTTTGACCATATGTTGATTTATTGGTAACTATTTTTGGCCAGGAGGTGAATGTCATATGGTGAAGATATTGAACACATGAGCACATTAGATATATGTACAGTTTTGGCCAAAGGTTCACCTCAGTTACAGAGGAGACAGTCACGTGTGATATAAGATAATTAACAACATGTTTGTAACATGGTGTAACGGGAGTGTTGAGGAGAGTTCAAGAAGAGCACACTGAGGGGTTGTGGGTCCAGCCTCTGTTAATATCAATATTTGCCATCGTCATTTATTTGTATTAAATGTTCTATTTTTTGACTTAGGAGTTTATTTCCTACCTCTGCAGGTGTGGAAGTGAACCAAGAGTAATTAAAGCCCACCACTAATTCTCGAATGCATATAAATACTAATCAGGATGGGAATAATCAAATTAGTGAGAAAATCCTTAGGAGCTTGATGAGGATTCGAACCTATGTGGTGGGTATACCCATGCACACACCCCAGACAATCAGGCCACGACATGGAAAAGGACTGCAATCTGGAGTTCTGCTGAAGACACGAGGGTTTTCCAAGGCTTTTACTGAAGCCGGACCAGGATTTTCACACAATCCCCCCCCCCCCCCATGCACTCTGACAAAGTAAGTAATTATCAAAAGAAGGCACCAAACCGGGAAGGCTATGTAGCACCATCAAATGCGCAGAATAATCAGAGGGCGCTAAATATCACCAAGGATGCCAATATGAGAACAAAAACGCATAAGGCGAACGATATCAAAAGTATCTGAGTCACCAAAAATTCTATTGAGGGACAGGTGACCGCGAGGGGCGGTCGGAAAGCAAGACACACGCTCGTCCTGGAAGTCAGGACATTCAAGAAGGACATGCACGACCGTAAGAGGGACAATGCAACTAGGACAATAAGGAGCAGGGCGGCGCTCCATCAAGTGACCATGGGTTAAGCGAGTATGGCCAATACACAACCTCGCCAGAGCTGTTTCCCACTGCCGGTTATGGTGGAAGGAGGACGGCCACGAGGAAACACAACATTTAAGAGTACGTAGTTTGTTACCAGTAACAGACGACCAACAAGCCTGCCAATGGGTAAGGACGGAGGAATGGATAACCGGGTAAAAGTCGGAATATGGAATACCTTTACGAGAGATGGGACAAGAGCGGACAGCTTCCTTGGCGGCAGCATCCGCACGCTCATTTAAAGACACACCAATATGGCTGGGAACCCAACAAAACTCAACCGACTTAAATTTACTGTGAACAAGAAACAGCCAATGCTGGATCTCGACAACTACTGAATGAACCGGATTAAAGGACCTGAGAGCCATGAGGGCACTACGAGAGTCAACAACAACTACAAAGGAAGACTGACAACGAGAAAGCAGGAGACGAAGAGCATAGAGAATAGCATAAAGTTCCGCTGTAAAGATGCTAGTCTCCGGAGGTAAGCGACACATATAAGTGCGATCAGGAAAAACAACAGAGTAGCCAACACCGTCCGCCGACTTTGACCCATCGGTGAAGACAGAAACGGAGCGGGAGTGAGAAGAAAAGTGCTTAAGAAAAAGGCGTTTTAGAACCGTAGGAGGGGTAAAAGCTTTAGTGATACGGGTCAAGGAAGTACAAAACCGCGGAAGAGGGACTCTCCATGGGGGCAAAGAAGGAACAACACGAGGAGAAACATTAGAAATACAAACGGAAAGAGAATCCTGGAGGCGATATAACCGGACAGAAAGAGGGAGGTGGTGAAGAGGGACAGGAACCGCAGGAGGGGTAAAAGTTAAAGCACGACAGAGGCGAGAGGAAGGATGTTGGAAGGACCGCGCAAGATAGCGAAGACAGTAGCGATCACGGCGGTCCTGGAGAGACAGGAAGCCAGTGTCAACATACAAGCTAAGGACGGGAGTCGAACGAAAGGCGCCAGAACTGAGGCGCAACCCAGTATGGTGTAAAGCATCAAGACGGCGAAGAGTAGAAGGAGAAGCAGACGAGTAAGCAGGGCAACCATAATCGAGCTTAGACAGGACGAGAGAGGAATGTAAAGCAAGGAGAGTGCGCCTATCTGCCCCCCAAGAAGTATGGGACAAGACCCGAAGGAGGGTAAGGGCCTGAGAGCACTCAACACGGAGGTAAGAGATATGGGGAGACCAAGACAAACGAGTGTCAAGGAATAACCCCAAAAGCTTCGCGGAATCTTTGTATTCAAGGGGATGACCATAAAGTGACAAAGAGGGACGAAGAACAACCCGTTTCCGCGTAAAAGTCATGGCACAAGTCTTAGAAGTAGAGAACTTGAAGTCATGATCGGTGGCCCAAGACGACACGGCATCAATTGCAAGTTGAAGCCGGCGCTGAAGGAGAGGCGAATCATCACCCTGACAGCAAAGGGTAAGATCATCAACATAGAGAGCGGAGAAGACACCAGAAGGAAGAGGAAAGAAGACCATTGAGGGCAACAAGAAAAGAGTAGTGCTCAGAACACTACCCTGGGGACACCTTCGTATTGCTGAAAAGAGGGAGAGAGAGCGGTACCAAGGCGCACCCGAAAGGAACGATGGGAGAGGAAGCTGCGGAGAAAGAGAGGGAGATGACCACGAAGGCCAAAAGAATGAAGTTGAGATAGAATATGATATCGCCAAGTGGTGTCGTAAGCCTTTAACAGGTCAAAAAGGACGGCAACAACGGAGGTCTTCGCAGCAAAAGCAGAACGAATATAGACCTCCAAGTTCACCAGGACATCTGTCGTGCTGCGGCACTTGCGGAAACCAAATTGAGAAGGGGAGAGGAGGTGATGGTCTTCCAGGAACCACATCAGACGAACGTTAACCATACGTTCAAAGAGTTTGCAGACACAACTTGTGAAGCAATAGGGCGAAAGTCCTTAGGGGAAGTACCCAGAGACCCCGGTTTGCGAACAGGGAGGACAACGGCATCGAGCCAGCCCTCAGGGACTGACGACGAATCCCAGATCCGATTAAACAGACTCAGTAAATACTGAGACGTGCACGGAGGGAGATAGCGAAGCATCTCATAATGAATACCATTGGAGCCCGCTGCCGTAGAACCGCAGAGGGCCAGGGCAGAACGAAGTTCAGAGAGAGAGAAGGAATCATTATAGGGAAGCTGAAGACGAGTGCAGAAATCTAAAGGACGAGACTCAAGGACAGGTTTACGAAGAAGGAAAGATTGGGAGAGAGAGAGAGAGAGAGAGAGAGAGAGAGAGAGAGAGAGAGAGAGAGAGAGAGAGAGAGAGAGAGAGAGAGAGAGAGAGAGAGAGAGAAGAGAGAGAGAGAGAGAGAGAGAGGAGAGAGAGAGAGAGAGAGAGAGAGAGAGAGAGAGAGAGAGAGAGAGAGAGAGAGAGAGAAAGGAGAGAGAGAGAGAGAGAGAGAGAGAGAGAGAGAGAGAGAGAGAGAGAGAGAGAGAGAGAGAGAGAGAGAGAAGAGAGAGAGAGAGGAGAGAGAGAGAGAGAGAGAGAGAGAGAGAGAGAGAGAGAGAGAGAGAGAGAGAGAGAGAGAGAGAGAGAGAGGAGAGAGAGAGAGAGAGAGAGAGAGAGAGGAGAGAGAGAGAGAGAGAGAAAAAAAATGTCCACTGAGGTCTGATTAAGTCCTTTTGGGGACCTTAATCATTAGGACGTCCAATGATTAACGCAAAGTGAGGCGTATTCAGATGGTATATTGACAACATTCAGCATATCTCATAATGACCTAGTAGTACTTGGTGCACAAATACCTTTTCCAAAGGAATCGCAAAACATAATTAAACACAACTGTACCGTACAGTGTTATATATTTATTTCAGTTTGAACAATTTTTAACATTAACATTCCAACATTCATTTTAGCAAGTTCTCTCAGAATGACGTGTGGGTTAGCAATGTCAAAGGCTGACTTAAGATCTAGGAAAGTGGTATATGACCTATCAGTATGCAGGGTGAGGAATGTGGTAATACAGTGATGTACACTCTTTCCATGCATAAAGCCATATATCTGGGGAGACAACATATTAATAATTTTGTAAAGGAGACGGTTGAGAACCATCCTCTCAAGACACTTATAGAGACAACTAGTGAGGGAGATTGGGCGAAAAGCACTCGGCTGGTGAGGTTTAGGAATGGGAATAATAACACTGTTGGTCCATGACTTAGGAAGCTCCCCAGTTACATAGCTCATATTATACAATTGAAGAAAGGTATTCCCTGGAACTAGCAGAAGCATATGCAGTATGCCGTCAGTAACTCCATCCTCCCCGGGTGATGTAGCTTTGCCTTTATGAAGAGCAGAATCTAGTTCGTATTCAGTAAAAGCATGTCACAGTCATCCTCTTGATGAAGCATGAAGTCAAGGAGCCTTGCCCTATCAGTATATCTATCATTTAATTCATTCTGTGAGGGTAGAGGAAGACTGTCAAAGCTGGAAGTCGTGGCCCAAGCACCAACAAGCTCATTTGCTCTGTGCAGAGGATTAGGGTACGAGATCTCTGCAGCATTTTTCCCTTTGATCTTGTTGATATCCATCCATGCCCGACTTAGTGGCGTGTGAGAATTGAGACCACGAACAAAAGTTTCCCAGTCTGTCTGCCTCAGCTCCACCATACGTTCCCTGGCCTTAGCCAGAGCCGCTTGAAAGAGCCGAAGCATTTCAGCAGTGCGGGTCCTTCTACAAGCTAGTCCAATTATTCTGGCAGTGCGTTTTAGTGCATACAATTTAGAATCATTATAATAAACATAAGTGCTATGACCGGTGTAATTTGGGTTACGTGGCCTGGACGATGAATCAAGTGATTCTATAAACTGTTCGAGAGTACCTGTGAGCTCATTGTTAAAATCTTCAACTGATGAAGGCTCAGATGAACTGCACCAATCTGACACATGAGCAACAAGATTGTCTCGTTGATCGATGGGCACAGCCAGCCTCTTCCGCTTGAACACTCCACCAGGGAGGATAGAACTTCCAATGCTTACAGTGGCTAATATGGCCAGATGATCAGACGCTATATCTGGCACTATTGACGAGGCGCACACGGTGTGGGAGACGTTGAAACCGAGACATAGATCAAGAATACCTCCGTAGATATTCGTCGGTTCAAGGTCACCCACAATCTGTGCATCATCGTGACTACCTAATAGTGACACCAGTTGGTTGCCGTTACGATTACTGAACTGCGAATTACCAATATTCCTATGTCTATCATTATAATCACCTATAATGATGGTAGGCTCAGTCTGAATACAGATAGGAAGGTCAGCATAATTAAAGTTACAAGGAGTTGATTATTTAGTACATAGTTGTTTTTCTCTTAAACTGGATGATAGAGGGGGAGTCTTTAACGTGATTGGGAATACATACATACATACATACATACATACATACATACATACATACATACATACATACATACATACATACATACATACATACATACATACATACATACATGCGTACATACATACATACATACATACATGCGTACATACATACATACATACATACATACATACATACATACATACATACATACATACATACATACATACATACAGGCATGCGTACATCCATCTATCCATACATACATACATACATGCATACATACATACATACATACATACATACATACATACATACATACATACATACATGCATACATACATACATACATACATACATACATACATACATACATACATACATACATACATACATGCATGCGTACATCCATCTATCCATACATACATACATGCATACATACATACATACATACATACATACATACATACATACATACATACATACATACATACATGCATACATACATACATACATACATACATACATACATACATACATACATACATACATACATACATACATACATACATACATACATGCATACATACATACATGCATGCATGCATGCGTACATACATACATCCATCTATCCATTCATACATGCATACATACATACATACATACATACATACATACATACATACATACATACATACATACATACATACATACATACATACATACACATGCATGCGTACATCCATCCATCCATCCATCCATACATACATACATACATACATACATACATACATACATACATACATACATACATACATACATACATACATACATGCATGCGTACATCCATATCCATCCATCCATCCATACATACATACATACATACATACATACATACTACATACATACATACATACATACATACATACATACATACATGCATGCATACATACATACATACATACATACATACATACATACATACATACATACATACATACATACATACATATACATACATACATACATGCATACATGCATGCGTACATACATCCATCCATCCATACATACATACATACATACATACATACATACATACATACATACATACATACACGTCCAGTCAGCATATAGCTATTTCGGGACAAAATCCAATACAGTTTATATTGGTGAGACGCCACTGTGATGAGGAGTTTAAATATCACAGGAACTGTAGGTTAATGTGTGACATAAGTGAGGTTAGATGAGGCATCTACAAGCATCAGCTGGAGGCTGGGGGAGTGTTGTGGAGGCTGGTGGTACTATGCCCAGATGTTGGAGGGTGGATTTGACTCTCCCCCCCCCTCCCTCCCTTCCCCCCCCCCCCCCCCACGTTGACCGCAGAACGTCTAAGGTTACTTTCCACTCTCGCTTACCAAGGGTATAACCCCCCCCCCCCCAAACACACACATGCATCAGATTCTTAACTTACAATATTTATGATTTACCAATTTATGTTACTACACTGACTCTCAATTTCACAATATTGTATAAACTTTGATGAATCGCTCGTCTATGGGTCATCCAATAATGTTAGCAGACTTCTAGATGTTACCACTGCTAGGTTTAGGCTCAGCTACAAGTACCTCTGGAAGTTTGTAACATCTGATGATGTAGATTTGACTAAATGTAAACTCTGTCAGCAGAACTATTCGCATACTTTGCGTCATTATATAATGGAATGTGAAAAATCGCGGAATTTAAAGATAACAACATCAATAGTGTCCATGAAATGTGTAAGTACTTCATTCATAATGATGTGCTGCCCGAAATCTTAGCGAAGTATCCAAAATTTGCTTACTGTAGGTAATGCATACACATGACTGTAAAGCTGCCGCCCAGTTGGGTGGGTGTGGATCACATGGCTGTAAAGCTGCCGCCCAGTTGGGTGGGTGTGGAGCACATGACTGTAAAGCTGCCTCCCAGTTGGGTGGGTGTGGAACACATGACTGTAAAGCTGCCGCCCAGTTGGGTGGGTGTGGAGCACATGACTGTAAAGCTGCCGCCCGTTGGGTGGGTGTGGATCACATGGCTGTAAAGCTGCCGCCCAGTTGGGTGGGTGTGGAGCACATGACTGTAAAGCTGCCTCCCAGTTGGGTGGGTGTGGAGCACATGACTGTAAAGCTGCCGCCCAGTTGGGTGGGTGTGGAGCACATGACTGTAAAGCTGCCACCCAGTTGGGTGGGTGTGGATCACATGGCTGTAAAGCTGCCGCCCAGTTGGGTGGGTGTGGAGCACATGACTGTAAAGCTGCCGCCCAGTTGGGTGGGTGTGGAGCAAGACTAGTAACTGTGCGACTCCTCATAGATGTAAAGTGCCTTTTATAGTGACTGTTGTGAGCCTCTTGTTGAATCACTTGAGACACAAAAGATTACTGATGTGTATTTGTGTGGGTGATTAAATATGTATGTGTATGTATATATGTATACGTATGAATATGTACATGTATGCATAAGTATGTGTACATTAATAATTTTGTAACTAGCGTCAAAAGATTGTTATTTGCTTAGCTAAACGAACTAGAGGGTTCAGTTCCTGAACCGATTATGTGCCTCTGTAATCCTTTACACCACCGCCCACGGGATGGGTATGGGATGCATAATAAAGAAAGAAAATGAATGGACCGAACCTCACAATTCATTTAGCTAAGCAAGTTACAATCTTGATGAGCTTGTTACAAAATTCACTATAAGTCGTCACATCATAAATGGGTTCGAGATGGACCACAAGTAGTGCATTATATAATTTATCAGTATTGTGCAGCCTGTGATCCCCGCCTGGCTGGATACTGATACCTAGGTAATTTTCATGTGTCCGAACACCGGCAATAAGGTGGTATTATTTATTTAACTTAAGATATATTTATTTTTAAATGTTGTCACATTAACGGCTACATCTTCCTTTCTTCTGACATATAGATTTTTAAGATTAATTAAAATATATGGAAACTAATTATACAATTTATTGGCTGGTGTGCAGGGCTTCACACTCTCAGAGCTAGCCATCAAGTAACTATCAAAACGCATATATCTTCGTTTTCACTTCAGTTATATTTAGACAAAGGATTTTAAATGTAGCCTATATTTCTACCTTTCAGATGACATAAATACTTTCGTTAATTACAATATCTAGATCAAACTAACATTGATTTTCAAAAGGTTGTATATTTTCCATCAATGGAGAGCATCAGCCAAGAAGCCTTCTTTAAAATATGAATATCTTTCCTCACCCAATAAGATCTAATCTCTGAATAAAACGCAAAAAACGACTTGATTGTAACCTATCCACCGCTGCCCATTGGATGGGGGAGGGGGTTATGTGTAGGATAAACATATCAATTGTGACACTAGCCCTCCATATATGTCAGTTGCTTAAATTATAAACTGTACTTGTGGTCGGACTCGAGCCCATTGTTGATGTGACAATGTGCATTGACTTTTGTAACTAGCTTATCAAGATTATAACTTGCTTGGCTATATGAATTGTGGGGCTCAGTCCCTGAGCCCATTATGTGCCTCTGTAACACTCCACTATCGCTCATAGGATGGGTATGGGTGCATAATAAATGAACTAAAATAAGCTCTGCCTTTTTGATAACATATACAATTATAAGCTTTATTTGTGAATCTCAATTAATTAAACAATATATCAAAGAGCCTGTAGGGTTCGGTGAGATGAGCGAAGAGACATGGGAGATTTTACATAAGTACAGTACATGGTAGTTTAAGTAGCGAACGCATGTCAACGAATAACGAGTATATATAACAAAACCCATTGTCCTATGAACTCGATTTAACTTCCAAACATATATTTTTTTAAATGTAAAATGTTTTCTGGCTAGTTATGTTGGATTTATTATTAAAAACGTATTCTACTGTTAACATATAATTTAAATTTGTGATAATTTGTGCAGAGAAGTGCGACAACTGGATATGCTAACAAACACTTTCCAAACAACGATATATCTTGGATAAGTCGCTCCACAACATTGACGCTTGGACCGTCGACTTCCTTTGATGCTACTTATTTACTTATTTCATAATGAAATTATATTAGTTTGGAGTAAATATATGTTTTCTCATGTTCTGCATTCAGCACCCACATTATAGTAAATATACCATATTACTTCATTACTTAAATATGCTAGGAGGGTTTGAGTAGCTTTTGAGGTCTTTAGTGGACAGAATCTCCAATAGATGGGGCGAGAGTCGCCCCATCTCTCTCGCCCGAGCAAGAGTCGAAACTTAATTTAAAATTGATATATCTTTGTTCTCGAACATGATATATTTCATTTGGTGAAATCATAATAATGTTCATATCTCGGTCTTTCTGGAGGCATATAAGATTTTAGGCTTTATTAACGTATCTTTGTTAATTATACAATATATCGGCAAGTCCGTAGGCGTCTGCACTCCATGCCCGACAAGCTACTGAGCGCTACTATAAAAACATATGTATCTTCACTTGAGCTATAAATATGTCTATTGTAATGTACTTAAAATGAAGCTCTTATTTCTATCTTGCTTAAGACATATAAAACATTTGTGTTTATTAACGAATTTACGTGAAATAAACATTGATCTGAGAGAGAGTTGCTCTGTCGTTCAGTCTACGGGGTGGGAGCTCCGTAATTTTTAAAATACATGTATCTTCATTAGAACTTTAAATATGTCCATGGTAAAGTGTTTAAAGTGAAGCTTATATGTCTGCCTTTCTTGAGACATATAAAACATATATGTTTATTAACGAATTCACGTGAAATAAACATTGTTCTGAGAGAGAGTTGCTCGGTCGATCAATCTGTCCGGGGTTAAAGCTCGGCTATTATAAAAGTACACGTATCTTCGCTTTAAATTTAAATATGCCCATGGTAAGGTATTTAGAATGAAGCTTATATTTATATCTTTCTTGTGACATATAAAACTCTTACGTTTATTAAGGAATCTGTGTGAAATAGGCATGGTTCTGAGATGAAGGCGGTTTTCGAGCTCGACGCGCGGCAATGGACGCCTTCCACATCCAGTGGGTGTTATTGGACCCTATACCCATTTTATTTGTGGTTGGAGCCCCATACCCATTCTATGGGTGGTTGGAGCCCATACCCATCCTGTGGGTTGTAGTGGACGCCATACTCATCCTGTGGGTGGTATTGGACCCCATACCCTTCCTGTGGGTGGATGTGATCCCCATACTCATCCTGTGGGTGGATGTGACCCTCATACCCATCCTGTGGGTGGTATTGGACCCCTTTCCCACCTAACAGGCGGTAGGTGACAATATACCCATCCTAGCTATAGTTGGTATAGTAGACACAATACCGTCCTGTTTGCAGTAGTTTACCCCATAGACATTCCAACGTAACATCGTTTTCTGTTAGCGTTCCTACAAAACATCCTTTAAAGTTTTGTAAAGCACAAACTATAGTATATAATATTGATTGGTGAAGGACTGTTATTCTATGTAATAATTTTTTAGTGCTTATTATAATTTACTAAGAACAACTAATATTTCTCAAAACAAAACTACGAACCTTCAATAGGAAGTAGCTGATCTGTAATATTCTAAGAGCATGGACAATAGTAGGTAAATTTCACACCCATGTGGGACCTGAAAACTACAATTTTCCTTATAATTGAACCAATCACGAATATTCTGCTATCTATGTTGACGGACGGGTACTGTGACACGTAAATTGGTACGTGAGGAAGAGTTTGGGCCTTGGTAAAAAAAGTAACTGGAAATATATCACATATTTACTAATTCATATTCAACATATTGACGTTAAGCATTAAGTCATATATGTGCTGTCTTGTGTGAGAACGGGTTGCGGTAGAGTGGGGGGAGAACTACCAAGGCCCACCAGAAGTGACACGCAATGTGGGAAATTATTCATATTTGCAAACACACAAGGCTTGAAACCAAAATCAAGAAATTAAGTTCATAAATGGCCTCCTAATAGAATCGAACTCAATATTTGGTGCATTTACAGAAACCCACACAAAAGACCACATGGATAGTGAAAACTGGATTTCGAATTATAATCTATATAGATGTGACAGAGTAATTAGGTCAAATGGAGGAGTAGTTCTGTATATTAAAGAGGAGCTGGCATGCACAGAGCTCCTGAACTCGTCCAATGAGGTGGTAGAGATACTTGGAATCAAGGTAGAAAATATGAATCTACTTATTATTTTAATATACAAACCGCCAGATGCAACAGTTGAGGAATTCACTGAGCAGATCCACAAAATAGAGGATATCCTTGATAACCTAGCAAACTCAGTTATTTCCAAACCTGGAAATAAGCAACCACAGGTCAGAGAACTACTGAGATTCTTTGACAAATTCTCGCTCAGTCAGCAGATTACAGAACCAACTAGGAACGAAAACACGCTGGACCTGATATTCACGAACAATGAGGAGCTAATCAGAGACATTACTGCCTCAGACACTACGTACTCGGACCACAAGCTCATTGAAGTGCAAACCAACATTAATAACGGTAGTAGGCCCAAGAGAAACAAGCGAGAAGGGCTATTCAATAAATTCAATTTTAATAATAAGAGGATAGACTGGGAGAAAATAAACAGGGAACTTACAAACATTCAATGGGAAAATGCTCTAAGAAATAAAAATCCTACACAAGGAATAGAAAAACTGACTTCTGAAGCATATGAAGTCTATCTGAAACATGTTCCTTTGAGGAAAGCCAGAAAGAGGTCCAATGTAGAAAGAGAACGCAGACGACATTACAAAAGGAGGAAGAAATTAACGGAAATGCTTAAGCAGACACGACTCTCCATACAAAGAAGAAATAATTTAAACAGGGAGATTGAAGAAATCGAACAGAGACTGAAGCATTCCTATCAGACTGAAGAAAGGCAACTAGAACAGAAAGCAAATCAAGAAATAATGAAAAACCCAAAAATATTTCTTCACATATGCTAAATCAAAAGCGAAAACCACGGCCAGTATTGGACCTATTCGTATTAGTGAAGGTTCATACACAGAGGATGACAAAGAAATTAGTGAAATCCTAAAAAAACAGTATGAGGACATGTTTAGCACTCCGATACTCAGCATGAAAGTGGAAGATTCGGACAATTTCTTCATGAATGATACTCAAACACCTGTAAATATAACTGATATCAACACGAGCGTGGCAGATTTTGAAAGAGAAATTGACAATATGCCCATGCACTCAGCCCCGGGTCCAGACTCATGGAATTCAATATTTATAAAGAAATGCAAAGTGCCAGTAGCCCAGGCACTCAGTATAGTGTGGAGGAAGAGCTTGGACACAGGGGAGATACCAGATGCGCTTAAAGCAGCAGACATTGCCCCTCTACACAAGGGTGGTAGCAAAGCGTTGACAAAGAATTATAGACCAGTTGCACTAACATCCCACACAATAAAAATATTTGAGAGAGTGATCAGGAGTCAGGTCACTTAGATTCATGGAAACCAATGACCTCCACAATCCAGGCCAACATGGATTTAGAGCAGGAAGATCATGCCTCTCACAGTTACTTGACCACTATGACAAAATCACTGAGGCATTAGAGGAAAAACATAATGCAGATGTCGTATACACAGATTTTGCAAAGGCATTTGACAAATTTGACCATGGAGTTATTGCACACATAATGAGGTCAATGGGTATAACTGGTAAAGTAGGACGCTGGATTCTCAATTTCCTGACGAACAGAACACAAAGAGTAACAGTCAATCAAGTAAAATCGAGTCCGAGCGCAGTTAAAAGCTCTGTACCTCAAGGTACAGTCCTTGCACCACTGCTGTTCCTTACTCTCATATCAGATATAGACAAAAACACAAGTCACAGCTTCGTGTCATCCTTTGCAGATGATACAAAAAACAGCATGAAAATTACCTCTGCTGAAGACATTGATAAACTGCAAACAGATATTAATGTAGCGAGTAATCCTTATACTCGCTCCATTATCTCATTATCTTAATAGCATAACTAATTAGCACTAATTACAGAAGTTACAATCCCTTCCCCAATTACAGGTAATACTCTTCTCACCTCGTTGGAGGGAGCTGAGGTGTAATCACCATATATGTAAGCGATTTGATGAATATCGAACAGTACAATCTCCAGTCAAGAATGTAGTACTCGGTGTAGGCAGTTCTAATCGACCCAAGACGCTACAGCTTCGACACAGAGCAGACAGCAGACTACGACCTCATCCAGCTACAACGCTCTCCCACATAGAGCTCCACGACTCCGTCCACACTCAGCTCTCTGCTCTGCTCCAGGCTTCGTCTCAACGTCTACGACACTGCTGTATCCAGGACTACTAAATATATATGAAACACTAAACACTGTGTATCTAATGAACCCAACAACGTAACATAAACGTACGTTACATTAACAAAGTTTTCGATTGGGCAGCAGAAAATAACATAATGTTTAACGGTGATAAATTCCAGGTACTCAGATACGGCAAAAATGAGGATCTTAAACATAATACAGGGTACAAAACACAATCGAATCTGCTCATAGTAGGAAAACAGCATGTCAAGGATTTGGGAATAATGATGTCCGACGATCTAACGTTTAGGGAGCATAACCAAGCAAGTATTGCGTCAGCCAGAAAAATGATAGGATGGATTACGAGAACCTTTAAGTCCAGAGATCCCATCACAATGGTTGTACTCTTCAAATCACTTGTGTTGTCCCGTCTTGAGTACTGCTCAGTACTCACTTCCCCCTTCAGAGCAAGAGAGATTGCTGAAATTGAGGGAATACAGAGAACATATACGGCACGCATAGACGAGATAAAGCACCTAAATTATTGGGATCGTCTCAAAGCTCTCCAAATGTACTCACTAGAAAGGAGACGAGATACCAAGTAATATACACATGGAAAATACTGGAGGGACAGGTCCCAAATCTGCACAGTAAAATAACGTATTGGCGTGAACGACATGGAAAAAAATGTAGAATAGAACCAGTGAAGAGCAGAGGTGCCATGGGCACAATCAGAGAACACTGTTTGAACATCAGAGGTCCACGGTTGTTCAACGTCCTACCAGCGAGCATCAGAAATATTACAGGAACAACCGTGGACATCTTCAAGAAGAAACTAGATTGTTTCCTTCAAGGAGTGCCGGACCAACCGAGCTGTGGTGGGTATGTGGGCCTGCGGGCCGCTCCAAGCAACAGCTTGATGGACCAAACTCTCACAAGTCAAGTTTGGCCTCGGGTCGGGCTTGGGGAGTAGAAGAACTCCCAGAACCCCATCAACCAGGTATCAACCAGAACCCGTCAAGCAGCCAAGGAATTTGCCATCTACTTTGTTACAAATTTGGGTATTGTTTATCCTGAGATTTATTTGATTTGAGGATTTATTGCTAAACAAAATATAGAAAGTTTTGTCAATATTGAGGGTGAGTTTGTTGGCAGTTAGCCAGTGATAGACTTTATTTAGCTCAGTATTCACTGTGGCATTTAGAGCAAGGGGGTCAGGACTGGAGTAAATGGAGGTCGTGTCGTCAGCAAATAGAATTGATTTGAGATGTTGGGAGGCATTTAGAAGGTCATTAATGCAGATGAGAAGGAAGAGAGGGCCAAGTATGCTGCCCTGAGGAACACCAATGTTGATGGGTAGGGTGGGAGAAATTGAATTATTCACAGAAACATACTGGAGCCTGTCAGTAAGGTAAGACTTAAGGTATTGCAGGGAGTGTCCTCTGACTCCATAATGTTGTAATATAAGAAGAAGGTCTTGGTGGTTGACAGTGTCAAAAGCCTTACGCAGGTCCACAAATAACGCAACAGGGAACTCATTTTTATCAAGAGATGCATGTATCAAGTTAATCATACTACTAAGTGCATCGTTAGTGCTTTTTAGGGGTCTGAAGCCATATTGACAAGAGCTAAGTATATTGAGTTTGGCTAGATATGAGAAAAGCTGCTTGTAGATTAGTTTTTCAAATATTTTTGACAAGTTTGGCAGAATTGATATAGGTCTGTAGTTGTTAACATCTGTGAGATCACCACATTTGTGGACAGGGGTTACTCTCGCTTTTTTTTAATATCTGGAAAGGTTTGGAGTTCAAGTGACTTGTTGAAGAGCAATGCAATGGCAGGAGCTAAAGATCTGGAGACTTTTTTGTAAATTAGAGTTGGTATCTCCTCAAGGGCACTAGACTTGGTTTTAAGGGAAAGGATTATGTCAGTAACATCAGTGGAATTAGTAGGCATTAGATACAGAGACTGTGGATAGTTACCTGTAAGATAGTCCTGAACATCAGTACTGGAAGATGGAATATCATTTGCAAGGGATGACCCAATGGATGAGAAGAACCTATTGAACTCAAAAGCAGTATCAGAGGCTGAAAGCAGACCATCAATTTTTCACAGGATTATTGGTTTGTTATTTATAATCTTCTTTGATCCCAATATTTGTGAAATTGTACTTCATGTTTTCTTAATGTTGCCCTTTGTGTGGGTAAATTTGTCTTCGTAGTATTTAATTTTGGCTCTTCTAATTATTTTAGATAAAAATGATGAGTAATTCTTTGAAAATTCTTGAAAAAGAAAATATTACTTATTTTAACTTAGTATTAAATCGTACTGTCAAATATATTGTGAATATTTGAGTTTACCTAAAAAGCTGAATAGAAAACCACGACCTCACCTAACCATCTTAGTGTTTGAAGATAAGCATTTTATTGCTTCTTAATTACAATTAGTACTTAACCTATAGCTATATTAATATTACAGTTTTATAAAACTAATAAAACAAAACTAAAATATATTATTAAACTGTAAAGTAACTCAGGATATTTTCAAATTTTGTATAAAATCTCAATTGTTTATTAAAACTGAAAAAGAAATTCCTGTTATTTAAAACTTGTGTACAGCAACTTTAACTTGAAAACTTCTTTCTAAAATTCTAAGTGTCTTAACAGAAAATGAGGTGAATAAATGGGGAGGTAACAGCCCCATAAGTTTAATTGTGTACTATGTATGACAGTAGGGAAATGTACTTATTACACTATTAAATCGTACTGTCAATTCGGAGGATGATAGACGAGAGAGTAATAGAGCATCACCAGGGCAGGGCGAGGTACATAATATCTGCTCTTAGAAAGAATGCCAACAGTTTTAGAAACTTTTTTTGCTATATTTAGAATGTGTCCCTGGAAATTCAGCTTGCTATCGATAAAGACTCCAAGGAATTTACCATCTAATTTGCCACTAATATGAATTTTGTTTATTCTTAGATTAATTTAATTTGAGGATTTATTACCAAATAAAATATAGAAAGTTTTGTCAATGTAAAATGGGTTGAGTTTCTTAGCAGTTAGTCAAAGATGGACTTTATTTAATTCAGTATTTTTTTTTCAATTTCCACTGATGTTAATTCTAATTTTAATTTTTCTAATTCCACTGATGTTAATGAGAAAATCCTTTCCCTTAAAACTAAGTCAAGTGCCCTTGATGAGATACCATCTCTAATTTACAAAAAAACTTCAGATTTCTGGTTCCTCCCATTGCATTGCTCATCAACAAATCACTCGAATTCCAAACCTTTCTGGATTTTCTAAAAAAAGCGGGAGTAACCCCAGTCAATAAATGTGGTGATCCCACTGATGGCAACAATTACAGACCTATATAAATTCTGCCAACCTTGTCAAAAATATTTGAAAAGCTAATCTACAAGCAGCTTTACTCCTATCTAACCATATCCAATATACTTAGCTCTTGCCAATATGGCTTCATACCCAAAAAAAGCACTAACGATGCACTGATTAGTATGATTAACTTGATACATGCAGCTCTTAATAAAAATGAGTTCTCTGTAGGGTTATTTGTGGACCTACGTAAGGCTTTATTCACTGTCAACCACCAAAATCTTCTTCTTAAATTACATCATTATGGAGTCAGAGATCACTCCCTGCAATACCTTCAGTCTTACCTTACTGACAGGCTCCAGTATGTTTCTGTGAATAATTCCACTTCTCCCACCCTACCCATCAACATTGGTGTTCCTCAGGGCAGCATACTTGGCCCTCTCCTCTTTCTCATCTACATTAATGACCTTCCAAATGCCTCTCAACACCTCGACACCTGTACCAGTATGGGTGGGGTTAAAAGTAACAGAGGTATCCACTGAATCAACGGGGTTGTTTATGGAGGAGAAATCATCAGGCCGTGTAGAATCCAGATGGTTGAGATCAAAGTATTTAGTCCACGTTGCAGAACCAAACAAGGCGTGGAACATATTAGCACTGGCAGGAATCGTGCGAGTGTGGTTGGGGGGGATTGGCACCAAGCACCCCCAAGTAAGAGGGGGGTAAGAGGCTCAGTTGTCACAATGAGAGAAGGAGCCACTCCAGGTGATGAGGTGGTCATCACTGGGGTCTTGGGGCTCAACCCTCTCACTGAGGTGGGAGGTTACCGGACGGGGAGGGGAAGGGGGTAGTCAGGAGGGTCAAAGGAGTAGCTTAGTCTGGGCCCAACGTAGTAAGGGCTACAGAGCCCAGTCTTCCAACACAGTCCGATTCGGGGGCTTGGTCGCCCACCCCACGAGCCTGGGAAGTTATAAAAAGATCATTCAGCGACATAGAAATGAGCAGGTAATAATTTCATTCACGAATAAGCCCCCATACCCACCATGGAGCCACAATTAGAGGATAGGATACCCAACAAGATGGGACCCCACCCCCAGGGGTGCATCATGAGTATACACCCCGCAATCATCACCTTAAGAACCGTCAGTCCATCGAGATCGGGTTCAGCAACAAAGGCGAGGATTGACATCAAAAGCGTCCCCTCCCTCGCAACGTCGGGTGCCACAGTTCTTTGAGTGAGAGTGTGCCTCCACAAACATCCGGGCGTCAAAACAGAAGATGTTCGAAATAATAATCAAGAATGGCAAAAGGTCGGCGGGAAATGACAATTAGAAAGGAGAAAAGGGGAGAAGGCAAAACGAAACCTGAGGAAGAGGAAACAGCATCCAGCATAATTAGTGAAGATGGCAGAGGACTGTCCCATGGAGCATCACACTCTGACAGCAGCCCACCAAGCCTCCTCACGTCAACAACGGGCTGGAATGTGAAGGGGTGACGGTAGGAGACCAACTCCATCGTCAACCGGGGTTAAACCCAAAACTACTGCAGCAGACAACTCCTGCCAAGTGGAAGGCAGTACAGGGGCTATGCTGACTAGTCTAGGGAGCCAGTCGGCCGAGCGGACAGCACCCTGGACTTGTGATCCTGTGGTCCTGGGTTCGATCCCAGGCGCCGGATAGAAACAATGGGCAGAGTTTCTTTCATCCTATGCCCCTGTTACCTAGCAGTAAAATAGGTACCTGGGTGTTAGTCAGCTGTCACGGGCTGCTTCCTGGGGGTGGAGGCCTGGTTGAGGACCGGGCCGCGGGGACACTAAAAAACCTCGAAATCATCTCAAGATAACCTCAAGAAGATGACCCAAACCAACACTGCTGCAACCCTACCAACAGCCATGTTAATTCTGCCTCAGGGGAAAAGGAAACTACTAGTCAGGGGCTGTTTTATGAGGGTTCCAAGAAAACCTTTGTCACACAGAGGGCAGCAGAACAAATGGAATTCAAACCAGTGATGCAGGTTACCCTGAATATACTTGGGTTTTTATCCAACAGTGGACCTAAACCCTACAACGTAGTCAAACCCTACATTCCCTTGGGTGGTTACCTCAGACCTGTATTCCCTATAGTCGTGGACACAATCCCATCTGACCTACATGTACCAGGTCTAGGGATCACAATTAAACATTTAAAACAGCAGCGAGTCAAATTAGCTGACCCATAAAACAAATCTAAACGTATCAAAGATATAGGAGTGTTAATTGGGTCAGATTATTATAAATTCATCTCCGGCAAACACCAATTGCACGGGATGACCGTCCTGAACTCTGCAGGTGGAAAGTCCCATTGTGTGAAGAGAACTAGAATGGTGGAGATGTGATTATAAACTAGTGGAGGAAGGGGGGAACTCCTCCCATTGTGTGAAGAGAACTAGAATGATGGAGATGTGATTATAAACTAGTGAAGATATTGACTCTTATATGTTTTACCTTTTTTAAGCCGGGTCTTTTCCTCTAACCCCGTCCACTACCACAGCAGTACACAGGTGCACATAGTTACACAGCAGTACACAGGTGCACATAGTTACACAGCAGTACACAGGTGCACATAGTTACACAGCAGTACACAGGTGCACATAGTTACACAGCAGTACACAGGTGCACATAGTTACACAGCAGTACACAGGTGCACACAGTTACACAGCAGTACACAGGTGCACATAGTTACAAAAGCAGTGTGTAAACAAGAGGCTGGGTTGATATATTTGGAGGAGAGTGTGAAGCCCAGACTGTTACTGGGTCTCAGCCAGCAAGGGAGGCGCCACGCTGCCAGATGCATCAGTGTAAACATTGCCCCAACATCCCAGTGGAGTGTTTAAGGCACTCAACAACGGGTCGTTAGCAGTGTCTCCTATGACCAACTGCTCATACCTTTCCCTGCATGTAATATTCTTTTGTCTTGGTGTCGAGAATGGCTGATCTTAATTACCTCAGGGAATGTTATTGATGAACAATCGTCAAGGGACTTACCAATATTAGACATATATGTGCAAGTTAGTGTACCCATTTATTGTTGTCCATTATGTGGAGTGTTTGACCATATGTTGATTTATTGGTAACTATTTTTGGCCAGGAGGTGAATGTCATATGGTGAAGATATTGAACACATGAGCACATTAGATATATGTACAGTTTTGGCCAAAGGTTCACCTCAGTTACAGAGGAGACAGTCACGTGTGATATAAGATAATTAACAACATGTTTGTAACATGGTGTAACGGGAGTGTTGAGGAGAGTTCAAGAAGAGCACACTGAGGGGTTGTGGGTCCAGCCTCTGTTAATATCAATATTTGCCATCGTCATTTATTTGTATTAAATGTTCTATTTTTTGACTTAGGAGTTTATTTCCTACCTCTGCAGGTGTGGAAGTGAACCAAGAGTAATTAAAGCCCACCACTAATTCTCGAATGCATATAAATACTAATCAGGATGGGAATAATCAAATTAGTGAGAAAATCCTTAGGAGCTTGATGAGGATTCGAACCTATGTGGTGGGTATACCCATGCACACACCCCAGACAATCAGGCCACGACATGGAAAAGGACTGCAATCTGGAGTTCTGCTGAAGACACGAGGGTTTTCCAAGGCTTTTACTGAAGCCGGACCAGGATTTTCACACAATCCCCCCCCCCCCCCATGCACTCTGACAAAGTAAGTAATTATCAAAAGAAGGCACCAAACCGGGAAGGCTATGTAGCACCATCAAATGCGCAGAATAATCAGAGGGCGCTAAATATCACCAAGGATGCCAATATGAGAACAAAAACGCATAAGGCGAACGATATCAAAAGTATCTGAGTCACCAAAAATTCTATTGAGGGACAGGTGACCGCGAGGGGCGGTCGGAAAGCAAGACACACGCTCGTCCTGGAAGTCAGGACA
>NW_027189164.1:426324-463824 GCF_040958095.1 Procambarus clarkii
CCAGTTGGGTGGGTGTGGATCACATGGCTGTAAAGCTGCCGCCCAGTTGGGTGGGTGTGGAGCACATGACTGTAAAGCTGCCGCCCAGTTTGGGGTGGGTGTGGAGCAGACTAGTAACTGTGGCGACTCCTCATAGATGTAAAGTGCCTTTTATAGTGACTGTTGTGAGCCTCTTGTTGAATCACTTGAGACACAAAAGATTACTGATGTGTATTTTGTGTGGGTGATTAAATATGTATGTGTATGTATATATGTAATACGTATGACATATGTACATGTATGCATAAGTATGTGTACATTAATAATTTTGTAACTAGCGTCAAAAGATTGTTATTTGCTTAGCTAAACGAACTAGAGGGTTCAGTTCCTGAACCGATTATGTGCCTCTGTAATCCTTTACACCACCGCCCACGGGATGGGTATGGGATGCATAATAAAGAAAGAAAATGAATGGACCGAACCTCACAATTCATTTAGCTAAGCAAGTTACAATCTTGATGAGCTTGTTACAAAATTCACTATAAGTCGTCACATCATAAATGGGTTCGAGATGGACCACAAGTAGTGCATTATATAATTTATCAGTATTGTGCAGCCTGTGATCCCCGCCTGGCTGGATACTGATACCTAGGTAATTTCATGTGTCCGAACACCGGCAATAAGGTGGTATTATTTATTTAACTTAAGATATATTTATTTTTTAAATGTTGTCACATTAACGGCTACATCTTCTTTCTTCTGACATATAGATTTTTAAGATTAATTAAAATATATGGAAACTAATTATACAATTTATTGGCTGGTGTGCAGGGCTTCACACTCTCAGAGCTAGCCATCAAGTAACTATCAAAACGCATATATCTTCGTTTTCACTTCAGTTATATTTATGACAAAGGATTTTAAATGTAGCCTATATTTCTACCTTTCAGATGACATAAATACTTTCGTTAATTACAATATCTAGATCAAACTAACATTGATTTTCAAAAGGTTGTATATTTTCCATCAATGGAGAGCATCAGCCAAGAAGCCTTCTTTAAAATATGAATATCTTTCCTCACCCAATAAGATCTAATCTCTGAATAAAACGCAAAAAAGACTTGATTGTAACCTATCCACCGCTGCCCATTGGATGGGGGAGGGGGTTATGTGTAGGATAAACATATCAATTGTGACACTAGCCCTCCATATATGTCAGTTGCTTAAATTATAAACTGTACTTGTGGTCGGACTCGAGCCCATTGTTGATGTGACAATGTGCATTGACTTTTGTAACTAGCTTATCAAGATTATAACTTGCTTGGCTATATGAATTGTGGGGCTCAGTCCCTGAGCCCATTATGTGCCTCTGTAACACTCCACTATCGCTCATAGGATGGGTATGGGGTGCATAATAAATGAACTAAAATAAGCTCTGCCTTTTTGATAACATATACAATTATAAGCTTTATTTGTGAATCTCAATTAATTAAACAATATATCAAAGAGCCTGTAGGGTTCGGTGAGATGAGCGAAGAGACATGGGAGATTTTACATAAGTACAGTACATGGTAGTTTAAGTAGCGAACGCATGTCAACGAATAACGAGTATATATAACAAAACCCATTGTCCTATGAACTCGATTTAACTTCCAAACATATATTTTTTAATAAATGTTAAATGTTTTCTGGCTAGTTATGTTAGATTTTATTAAAAATACGTATTCTACTTGTTAACATTATAATTTAAATTTGTGATAATTTGTGCAGAGAAGTGCGACAACTGGATATGCTAACAAACACTTTCCAAACAACGATATATCTTGGATAAGTCGCTCCACAACATTGACGCTTGGACCGTCGACTTCCTTTGATGCTACTTATTTACTTATTTCATAATGAAATTATATTAGTTTGGAGTAAATATATGTTTTCTCATGTTCTGCATTCAGCACCCACATTATAGTAAATATACCATATTACTTCATTACTTAAATGATGCTAGGAGGGTTTGAGTAGCTTTTGAGGTCTTTAGTGGACAGAATCTCCAATAGATGGGGCGAGAGTCGCCCCATCTCTCTCGCCCGAGCAAGAGTCGAAACTTAATTTAAAATTGATATATCTTTGTTCTCGAACATGATATATTTCATTTGGTGAAATCATAATAATGTTCATATCTCGGTCTTTCTGGAGGCATATAAGATTTTAGGCTTTATTAACGTATCTTTGTTAATTATACAATATATCGGCAAGTCCGTAGGCGTCTGCACTCCATGCCCGACAAGCTACTGAGCGCTACTATAAAAACATATGTATCTTCACTTGAGCTATAAATATGTCTATTGTAATGTACTTAAAATGAAGCTCTTATTTCTATCTTGCTTAAGACATATAAAACATTTGTGTTTATTAACGAATTTACGTGAAATAAACATTGATCTGAGAGAGAGTTGCTCTGTCGTTCAGTCTGTACGGGGTGGGAGCTCCGTAATTTTTAAAATACATGTATCTTCATTAGAACTTTAAATATGTCCATGGTAAAGTGTTTAAAGTGAAGCTTATATGTCTGCCTTTCTTGAGACATATAAAACATATATGTTTATTAACGAATTCACGTGAAATAAACATTGTTCTGAGAGAGAGTTGCTCGGTCGATCAATCTGTCCGGGGTTAAAGCTCGGCTATTATAAAAGTACACGTATCTTCGCTTTAAATTTAAATATGCCCATGGTAAGGTATTTAGAATGAAGCTTATATTTATATCTTTCTTGTGACATATAAAACTCTTACGTTTATTAAGGAATCTGTGTGAAATAGGCATGGTTCTGAGATGAAGGCTGCGGTTTTCGAGCTCGACGCGCGGCAATGGACGCCTTCCACATCCAGTGGGTGTTATTGGACCCTATACCCATTTTATTTGTGGTTGGAGCCCCATACCCATTCTATGGGTGGTTGGAGCCCCATACCCATCCTGTGGGTTGTAGTGGACGCCATACTCATCCTGTGGGTGGTATTGGACCCCATACCCTTCCTGTGGGTGGATGTGATCCCCATACTCATCCTGTGGGTGGATGTGACCCTCATACCCATCCTGTGGGTGGTATTGGACCCCTTTCCCACCTAACAGGCGGTAGGTGACAATATACCCATCCTAGCTATAGTTGGTATAGTAGACACAATACCGTCCTGTTTGCAGTAGTTTACCCCATAGACATTCCAACGTAACATCGTTTTCTGTTAGCGTTCCTACAAAACATCCTTTAAAGTTTTGTAAAGCACAAACTATAGTATATAATATTGATTGGTGATGGACTGTTATTCTATGTAATAATTTTTAGTGCTTATTATAATTTACTAAGAACAACTAATATTTCTCAAAACAAAACTACGAACCTTCAATAGGAAGTAGCTGATCTGTAATATTCTAAGAGCATGGACAATAGTAGGTAAATTTCACCACCCATGTGGGACCTGAAAACTACAATTTTCCTTATAATTGAACCAATCACGAATATTCTGCTATCTATGTTGACGGACGGGTACTGTGACACGTAAATTGGTACGTGAGGAAGAGTTTGGGCCTTGGTAAAAAAAGTAACTGGAAATATATCACATATTTACTAATTCATATTCAACATATTGACGTTAAGCATTAAGTCATATATGTGCTGTCTTGTGTGAGAACGGGTTGCGGTAGAGTGGGGGGAGAACTACCAAGGCCCACCAGAAGTGACACGCAATGTGGGAAATTATTCATATTTGCAAACACACAAGGCTTGAAACCAAAATCAAGAAATTAAGTTCATAAATGGCCTCCTAATAGAATCGAACTCAATATTTGGTGCATTTACAGAAACCCACACAAAAGACCACATGGATAGTGAAAACTGGATTTCGAATTATAATCTATATAGATGTGACAGAGTAATTAGGTCAAATGGAGGAGTAGTTCTGTATATTAAAGAGGAGCTGGCATGCACAGAGCTCCTGAACTCGTCCAATGAGGTGGTAGAGATACTTGGAATCAAGGTAGAAAATATGAATCTACTTATTATTTTAATATACAAACCGCCAGATGCAACAGTTGAGGAATTCACTGAGCAGATCCACAAAATAGAGGATATCCTTGATAACCTAGCAAACTCAGTTATTTCCAAACCTGGAAATAAGCAACCACAGGTCAGAGAACTACTGAGATTCTTTGACAAATTCTCGCTCAGTCAGCAGATTACAGAACCAACTAGGAACGAAAACACGCTGGACCTGATATTCACGAACAATGAGGAGCTAATCAGAGACATTACTGCCTCAGACACTACGTACTCGGACCACAAGCTCATTGAAGTGCAAACCAACATTAATAACGGTAGTAGGCCCAAGAGAAACAAGCGAGAAGGGCTATTCAATAAATTCAATTTTAATAATAAGAGGATAGACTGGGAGAAAATAAACAGGGAACTTACAAACATTCAATGGGAAAATGCTCTAAGAAATAAAAATCCTACACAAGGAATAGAAAAACTGACTTCTGAAGCATATGAAGTCTATCTGAAACATGTTCCTTTGAGGAAAGCCAGAAAGAGGTCCAATGTAGAAAGAGAACGCAGACGACATTACAAAAGGAGGAAGAAATTAACGGAAATGCTTAAGCAGACACGACTCTCCATACAAAGAAGAAATAATTTAAACAGGGAGATTGAAGAAATCGAACAGAGACTGAAGCATTCCTATCAGACTGAAGAAAGGCAACTAGAACAGAAAGCAAATCAAGAAATAATGAAAAACCCAAAATATTTCTTCACATATGCTAAATCAAAAGCGAAAACCACGGCCAGTATTGGACCTATTCGTATTAGTGAAGGTTCATACACAGAGGATGACAAAGAAATTAGTGAAATCCTAAAAAAACAGTATGAGGACATGTTTAGCACTCCGATACTCAGCATGAAAGTGGAAGATTCGGACAATTTCTTCATGAATGATACTCAAACACCTGTAAATATAACTGATATCAACACGAGCGTGGCAGATTTTGAAAGAGAAATTGACAATATGCCCATGCACTCAGCCCCGGGTCCAGACTCATGGAATTCAATATTTATAAAGAAATGCAAAGTGCCAGTAGCCCAGGCACTCAGTATAGTGTGGAGGAAGAGCTTGGACACAGGGGAGATACCAGATGCGCTTAAAGCAGCAGACATTGCCCCTCTACACAAGGGTGGTAGCAAAGCGTTGACAAAGAATTATAGACCAGTTGCACTAACATCCCACACAATAAAAATATTTGAGAGAGTGATCAGGAGTCAGGTCACTTAGATTCATGGAAACCAATGACCTCCACAATCCAGGCCAACATGGATTTAGAGCAGGAAGATCATGCCTCTCACAGTTACTTGACCACTATGACAAAATCACTGAGGCATTAGAGGAAAAACATAATGCAGATGTCGTATACACAGATTTTGCAAAGGCATTTGACAAATTTGACCATGGAGTTATTGCACACATAATGAGGTCAATGGGTATAACTGGTAAAGTAGGACGCTGGATTCTCAATTTCCTGACGAACAGAACACAAAGAGTAACAGTCAATCAAGTAAAATCGAGTCCGAGCGCAGTTAAAAGCTCTGTACCTCAAGGTACAGTCCTTGCACCACTGCTGTTCCTTACTCTCATATCAGATATAGACAAAAACACAAGTCACAGCTTCGTGTCATCCTTTGCAGATGATACAAAAAACAGCATGAAAATTACCTCTGCTGAAGACATTGATAAACTGCAAACAGATATTAATGTAGCGAGTAATCCTTATACTCGCTCCATTATCTCATTATCTTAATAGCATAACTAATTAGCACTAATTACAGAAGTTACAATCCCTTCCCCAATTACAGGTAATACTCTTCTCACCTCGTTGGAGGGAGCTGAGGTGTAATCACCATATATGTAAGCGATTTGATGAATATCGAACAGTACAATCTCCAGTCAAGAATGTAGTACTCGGTGTAGGCAGTTCTAATCGACCCAAGACGCTACAGCTTCGACACAGAGCAGACAGCAGACTACGACCTCATCCAGCTACAACGCTCTCCCACATAGAGCTCCACGACTCCGTCCACACTCAGCTCTCTGCTCTGCTCCAGGCTTCGTCTCAACGTCTACGACACTGCTGTATCCAGGACTACTAAATATATATGAAACACTAAACACTGTGTATCTAATGAACCCAACAACGTAACATAAACGTACGTTACATTAACAAAGTTTTCGATTGGGCAGCAGAAAATAACATAATGTTTAACGGTGATAAATTCCAGGTACTCAGATACGGCAAAAATGAGGATCTTAAACATAATACAGGGTACAAAACACAATCGAATCTGCTCATAGTAGGAAAACAGCATGTCAAGGATTTGGGAATAATGATGTCCGACGATCTAACGTTTAGGGAGCATAACCAAGCAAGTATTGCGTCAGCCAGAAAAATGATAGGATGGATTACGAGAACCTTTAAGTCCAGAGATCCCATCACAATGGTTGTACTCTTCAAATCACTTGTGTTGTCCCGTCTTGAGTACTGCTCAGTACTCACTTCCCCCTTCAGAGCAAGAGAGATTGCTGAAATTGAGGGAATACAGAGAACATATACGGCACGCATAGACGAGATAAAGCACCTAAATTATTGGGATCGTCTCAAAGCTCTCCAAATGTACTCACTAGAAAGGAGACGAGATACCAAGTAATATACACATGGAAAATACTGGAGGGACAGGTCCCAAATCTGCACAGTAAAATAACGTATTGGCGTGAACGACATGGAAAAAAATGTAGAATAGAACCAGTGAAGAGCAGAGGTGCCATGGGCACAATCAGAGAACACTGTTTGAACATCAGAGGTCCACGGTTGTTCAACGTCCTACCAGCGAGCATCAGAAATATTACAGGAACAACCGTGGACATCTTCAAGAAGAAACTAGATTGTTTCCTTCAAGGAGTGCCGGACCAACCGAGCTGTGGTGGGTATGTGGGCCTGCGGGCCGCTCCAAGCAACAGCTTGATGGACCAAACTCTCACAAGTCAAGTTTGGCCTCGGGTCGGGCTTGGGGAGTAGAAGAACTCCCAGAACCCCATCAACCAGGTATCAACCAGAACCCGTCAAGCAGCCAAGGAATTTGCCATCTACTTTGTTACAAATTTGGGTATTGTTTATCCTGAGATTTATTTGATTTGAGGATTTATTGCTAAACAAAATATAGAAAGTTTTGTCAATATTGAGGGTGAGTTTGTTGGCAGTTAGCCAGTGATAGACTTTATTTAGCTCAGTATTCACTGTGGCATTTAGAGCAAGGGGGTCAGGACTGGAGTAAATGGAGGTCGTGTCGTCAGCAAATAGAATTGATTTGAGATGTTGGGAGGCATTTAGAAGGTCATTAATGCAGATGAGAAGGAAGAGAGGGCCAAGTATGCTGCCCTGAGGAACACCAATGTTGATGGGTAGGGTGGGAGAAATTGAATTATTCACAGAAACATACTGGAGCCTGTCAGTAAGGTAAGACTTAAGGTATTGCAGGGAGTGTCCTCTGACTCCATAATGTTGTAATATAAGAAGAAGGTCTTGGTGGTTGACAGTGTCAAAAGCCTTACGCAGGTCCACAAATAACGCAACAGGGAACTCATTTTTATCAAGAGATGCATGTATCAAGTTAATCATACTACTAAGTGCATCGTTAGTGCTTTTTAGGGGTCTGAAGCCATATTGACAAGAGCTAAGTATATTGAGTTTGGCTAGATATGAGAAAAGCTGCTTGTAGATTAGTTTTTCAAATATTTTTGACAAGTTTGGCAGAATTGATATAGGTCTGTAGTTGTTAACATCTGTGAGATCACCACATTTGTGGACAGGGGTTACTCTCGCTTTTTTTTAATATCTGGAAAGGTTTGGAGTTCAAGTGACTTGTTGAAGAGCAATGCAATGGCAGGAGCTAAAGATCTGGAGACTTTTTTGTAAATTAGAGTTGGTATCTCCTCAAGGGCACTAGACTTGGTTTTAAGGGAAAGGATTATGTCAGTAACATCAGTGGAATTAGTAGGCATTAGATACAGAGACTGTGGATAGTTACCTGTAAGATAGTCCTGAACATCAGTACTGGAAGATGGAATATCATTTGCAAGGGATGACCCAATGGATGAGAAGAACCTATTGAACTCAAAAGCAGTATCAGAGGCTGAAAGCAGACCATCAATTTTTCACAGGATTATTGGTTTGTTATTTATAATCTTCTTTGATCCCAATATTTGTGAAATTGTACTTCATGTTTTCTTAATGTTGCCCTTTGTGTGGGTAAATTTGTCTTCGTAGTATTTAATTTTGGCTCTTCTAATTATTTTAGATAAAAATGATGAGTAATTCTTTGAAAATTCTTGAAAAAGAAAATATTACTTATTTTAACTTAGTATTAAATCGTACTGTCAAATATATTGTGAATATTTGAGTTTACCTAAAAAGCTGAATAGAAAACCACGACCTCACCTAACCATCTTAGTGTTTGAAGATAAGCATTTTATTGCTTCTTAATTACAATTAGTACTTAACCTATAGCTATATTAATATTACAGTTTTATAAAACTAATAAAACAAAACTAAAATATATTATTAAACTGTAAAGTAACTCAGGATATTTTCAAATTTTGTATAAAATCTCAATTGTTTATTAAAACTGAAAAAGAAATTCCTGTTATTTAAAACTTGTGTACAGCAACTTTAACTTGAAAACTTCTTTCTAAAATTCTAAGTGTCTTAACAGAAAATGAGGTGAATAAATGGGGAGGTAACAGCCCCATAAGTTTAATTGTGTACTATGTATGACAGTAGGGAAATGTACTTATTACACTATTAAATCGTACTGTCAATTCGGAGGATGATAGACGAGAGAGTAATAGAGCATCACCAGGGCAGGGCGAGGTACATAATATCTGCTCTTAGAAAGAATGCCAACAGTTTTAGAAACTTTTTTTGCTATATTTAGAATGTGTCCCTGGAAATTCAGCTTGCTATCGATAAAGACTCCAAGGAATTTACCATCTAATTTGCCACTAATATGAATTTTGTTTATTCTTAGATTAATTTAATTTGAGGATTTATTACCAAATAAAATATAGAAAGTTTTGTCAATGTAAAATGGGTTGAGTTTCTTAGCAGTTAGTCAAAGATGGACTTTATTTAATTCAGTATTTTTTTTTCAATTTCCACTGATGTTAATTCTAATTTTAATTTTTCTAATTCCACTGATGTTAATGAGAAAATCCTTTCCCTTAAAACTAAGTCAAGTGCCCTTGATGAGATACCATCTCTAATTTACAAAAAAACTTCAGATTTCTGGTTCCTCCCATTGCATTGCTCATCAACAAATCACTCGAATTCCAAACCTTTCTGGATTTTCTAAAAAAAGCGGGAGTAACCCCAGTCAATAAATGTGGTGATCCCACTGATGGCAACAATTACAGACCTATATAAATTCTGCCAACCTTGTCAAAAATATTTGAAAAGCTAATCTACAAGCAGCTTTACTCCTATCTAACCATATCCAATATACTTAGCTCTTGCCAATATGGCTTCATACCCAAAAAAAGCACTAACGATGCACTGATTAGTATGATTAACTTGATACATGCAGCTCTTAATAAAAATGAGTTCTCTGTAGGGTTATTTGTGGACCTACGTAAGGCTTTATTCACTGTCAACCACCAAAATCTTCTTCTTAAATTACATCATTATGGAGTCAGAGATCACTCCCTGCAATACCTTCAGTCTTACCTTACTGACAGGCTCCAGTATGTTTCTGTGAATAATTCCACTTCTCCCACCCTACCCATCAACATTGGTGTTCCTCAGGGCAGCATACTTGGCCCTCTCCTCTTTCTCATCTACATTAATGACCTTCCAAATGCCTCTCAACACCTCGACACCTGTACCAGTATGGGTGGGGTTAAAAGTAACAGAGGTATCCACTGAATCAACGGGGTTGTTTATGGAGGAGAAATCATCAGGCCGTGTAGAATCCAGATGGTTGAGATCAAAGTATTTAGTCCACGTTGCAGAACCAAACAAGGCGTGGAACATATTAGCACTGGCAGGAATCGTGCGAGTGTGGTTGGGGGGGATTGGCACCAAGCACCCCCAAGTAAGAGGGGGGTAAGAGGCTCAGTTGTCACAATGAGAGAAGGAGCCACTCCAGGTGATGAGGTGGTCATCACTGGGGTCTTGGGGCTCAACCCTCTCACTGAGGTGGGAGGTTACCGGACGGGGAGGGGAAGGGGGTAGTCAGGAGGGTCAAAGGAGTAGCTTAGTCTGGGCCCAACGTAGTAAGGGCTACAGAGCCCAGTCTTCCAACACAGTCCGATTCGGGGGCTTGGTCGCCCACCCCACGAGCCTGGGAAGTTATAAAAAGATCATTCAGCGACATAGAAATGAGCAGGTAATAATTTCATTCACGAATAAGCCCCCATACCCACCATGGAGCCACAATTAGAGGATAGGATACCCAACAAGATGGGACCCCACCCCCAGGGGTGCATCATGAGTATACACCCCGCAATCATCACCTTAAGAACCGTCAGTCCATCGAGATCGGGTTCAGCAACAAAGGCGAGGATTGACATCAAAAGCGTCCCCTCCCTCGCAACGTCGGGTGCCACAGTTCTTTGAGTGAGAGTGTGCCTCCACAAACATCCGGGCGTCAAAACAGAAGATGTTCGAAATAATAATCAAGAATGGCAAAAGGTCGGCGGGAAATGACAATTAGAAAGGAGAAAAGGGGAGAAGGCAAAACGAAACCTGAGGAAGAGGAAACAGCATCCAGCATAATTAGTGAAGATGGCAGAGGACTGTCCCATGGAGCATCACACTCTGACAGCAGCCCACCAAGCCTCCTCACGTCAACAACGGGCTGGAATGTGAAGGGGTGACGGTAGGAGACCAACTCCATCGTCAACCGGGGTTAAACCCAAAACTACTGCAGCAGACAACTCCTGCCAAGTGGAAGGCAGTACAGGGGCTATGCTGACTAGTCTAGGGAGCCAGTCGGCCGAGCGGACAGCACCCTGGACTTGTGATCCTGTGGTCCTGGGTTCGATCCCAGGCGCCGGATAGAAACAATGGGCAGAGTTTCTTTCATCCTATGCCCCTGTTACCTAGCAGTAAAATAGGTACCTGGGTGTTAGTCAGCTGTCACGGGCTGCTTCCTGGGGGTGGAGGCCTGGTTGAGGACCGGGCCGCGGGGACACTAAAAAACCTCGAAATCATCTCAAGATAACCTCAAGAAGATGACCCAAACCAACACTGCTGCAACCCTACCAACAGCCATGTTAATTCTGCCTCAGGGGAAAAGGAAACTACTAGTCAGGGGCTGTTTTATGAGGGTTCCAAGAAAACCTTTGTCACACAGAGGGCAGCAGAACAAATGGAATTCAAACCAGTGATGCAGGTTACCCTGAATATACTTGGGTTTTTATCCAACAGTGGACCTAAACCCTACAACGTAGTCAAACCCTACATTCCCTTGGGTGGTTACCTCAGACCTGTATTCCCTATAGTCGTGGACACAATCCCATCTGACCTACATGTACCAGGTCTAGGGATCACAATTAAACATTTAAAACAGCAGCGAGTCAAATTAGCTGACCCATAAAACAAATCTAAACGTATCAAAGATATAGGAGTGTTAATTGGGTCAGATTATTATAAATTCATCTCCGGCAAACACCAATTGCACGGGATGACCGTCCTGAACTCTGCAGGTGGAAAGTCCCATTGTGTGAAGAGAACTAGAATGGTGGAGATGTGATTATAAACTAGTGGAGGAAGGGGGGAACTCCTCCCATTGTGTGAAGAGAACTAGAATGATGGAGATGTGATTATAAACTAGTGAAGATATTGACTCTTATATGTTTTACCTTTTTTAAGCCGGGTCTTTTCCTCTAACCCCGTCCACTACCACAGCAGTACACAGGTGCACATAGTTACACAGCAGTACACAGGTGCACATAGTTACACAGCAGTACACAGGTGCACATAGTTACACAGCAGTACACAGGTGCACATAGTTACACAGCAGTACACAGGTGCACATAGTTACACAGCAGTACACAGGTGCACACAGTTACACAGCAGTACACAGGTGCACATAGTTACAAAAGCAGTGTGTAAACAAGAGGCTGGGTTGATATATTTGGAGGAGAGTGTGAAGCCCAGACTGTTACTGGGTCTCAGCCAGCAAGGGAGGCGCCACGCTGCCAGATGCATCAGTGTAAACATTGCCCCAACATCCCAGTGGAGTGTTTAAGGCACTCAACAACGGGTCGTTAGCAGTGTCTCCTATGACCAACTGCTCATACCTTTCCCTGCATGTAATATTCTTTTGTCTTGGTGTCGAGAATGGCTGATCTTAATTACCTCAGGGAATGTTATTGATGAACAATCGTCAAGGGACTTACCAATATTAGACATATATGTGCAAGTTAGTGTACCCATTTATTGTTGTCCATTATGTGGAGTGTTTGACCATATGTTGATTTATTGGTAACTATTTTTGGCCAGGAGGTGAATGTCATATGGTGAAGATATTGAACACATGAGCACATTAGATATATGTACAGTTTTGGCCAAAGGTTCACCTCAGTTACAGAGGAGACAGTCACGTGTGATATAAGATAATTAACAACATGTTTGTAACATGGTGTAACGGGAGTGTTGAGGAGAGTTCAAGAAGAGCACACTGAGGGGTTGTGGGTCCAGCCTCTGTTAATATCAATATTTGCCATCGTCATTTATTTGTATTAAATGTTCTATTTTTTGACTTAGGAGTTTATTTCCTACCTCTGCAGGTGTGGAAGTGAACCAAGAGTAATTAAAGCCCACCACTAATTCTCGAATGCATATAAATACTAATCAGGATGGGAATAATCAAATTAGTGAGAAAATCCTTAGGAGCTTGATGAGGATTCGAACCTATGTGGTGGGTATACCCATGCACACACCCCAGACAATCAGGCCACGACATGGAAAAGGACTGCAATCTGGAGTTCTGCTGAAGACACGAGGGTTTTCCAAGGCTTTTACTGAAGCCGGACCAGGATTTTCACACAATCCCCCCCCCCCCCCATGCACTCTGACAAAGTAAGTAATTATCAAAAGAAGGCACCAAACCGGGAAGGCTATGTAGCACCATCAAATGCGCAGAATAATCAGAGGGCGCTAAATATCACCAAGGATGCCAATATGAGAACAAAAACGCATAAGGCGAACGATATCAAAAGTATCTGAGTCACCAAAAATTCTATTGAGGGACAGGTGACCGCGAGGGGCGGTCGGAAAGCAAGACACACGCTCGTCCTGGAAGTCAGGACATTCAAGAAGGACATGCACGACCGTAAGAGGGACAATGCAACTAGGACAATAAGGAGCAGGGCGGCGCTCCATCAAGTGACCATGGGTTAAGCGAGTATGGCCAATACACAACCTCGCCAGAGCTGTTTCCCACTGCCGGTTATGGTGGAAGGAGGACGGCCACGAGGAAACACAACATTTAAGAGTACGTAGTTTGTTACCAGTAACAGACGACCAACAAGCCTGCCAATGGGTAAGGACGGAGGAATGGATAACCGGGTAAAAGTCGGAATATGGAATACCTTTACGAGAGATGGGACAAGAGCGGACAGCTTCCTTGGCGGCAGCATCCGCACGCTCATTTAAAGACACACCAATATGGCTGGGAACCCAACAAAACTCAACCGACTTAAATTTACTGTGAACAAGAAACAGCCAATGCTGGATCTCGACAACTACTGAATGAACCGGATTAAAGGACCTGAGAGCCATGAGGGCACTACGAGAGTCAACAACAACTACAAAGGAAGACTGACAACGAGAAAGCAGGAGACGAAGAGCATAGAGAATAGCATAAAGTTCCGCTGTAAAGATGCTAGTCTCCGGAGGTAAGCGACACATATAAGTGCGATCAGGAAAAACAACAGAGTAGCCAACACCGTCCGCCGACTTTGACCCATCGGTGAAGACAGAAACGGAGCGGGAGTGAGAAGAAAAGTGCTTAAGAAAAAGGCGTTTTAGAACCGTAGGAGGGGTAAAAGCTTTAGTGATACGGGTCAAGGAAGTACAAAACCGCGGAAGAGGGACTCTCCATGGGGGCAAAGAAGGAACAACACGAGGAGAAACATTAGAAATACAAACGGAAAGAGAATCCTGGAGGCGATATAACCGGACAGAAAGAGGGAGGTGGTGAAGAGGGACAGGAACCGCAGGAGGGGTAAAAGTTAAAGCACGACAGAGGCGAGAGGAAGGATGTTGGAAGGACCGCGCAAGATAGCGAAGACAGTAGCGATCACGGCGGTCCTGGAGAGACAGGAAGCCAGTGTCAACATACAAGCTAAGGACGGGAGTCGAACGAAAGGCGCCAGAACTGAGGCGCAACCCAGTATGGTGTAAAGCATCAAGACGGCGAAGAGTAGAAGGAGAAGCAGACGAGTAAGCAGGGCAACCATAATCGAGCTTAGACAGGACGAGAGAGGAATGTAAAGCAAGGAGAGTGCGCCTATCTGCCCCCCAAGAAGTATGGGACAAGACCCGAAGGAGGGTAAGGGCCTGAGAGCACTCAACACGGAGGTAAGAGATATGGGGAGACCAAGACAAACGAGTGTCAAGGAATAACCCCAAAAGCTTCGCGGAATCTTTGTATTCAAGGGGATGACCATAAAGTGACAAAGAGGGACGAAGAACAACCCGTTTCCGCGTAAAAGTCATGGCACAAGTCTTAGAAGTAGAGAACTTGAAGTCATGATCGGTGGCCCAAGACGACACGGCATCAATTGCAAGTTGAAGCCGGCGCTGAAGGAGAGGCGAATCATCACCCTGACAGCAAAGGGTAAGATCATCAACATAGAGAGCGGAGAAGACACCAGAAGGAAGAGAGGAAAGAAGACCATTGAGGGCAACAAGAAAAGAGTAGTGCTCAGAACACTACCCTGGGGACACCTTCGTATTGCTGAAAAGAGGGAGAGAGAGCGGTACCAAGGCGCACCCGAAAGGAACGATGGGAGAGGAAGCTGCGGAGAAAGAGAGGGAGATGACCACGAAGGCCAAAAGAATGAAGTTGAGATAGAATATGATATCGCCAAGTGGTGTCGTAAGCCTTTAACAGGTCAAAAAGGACGGCAACAACGGAGGTCTTCGCAGCAAAAGCAGAACGAATATAGACCTCCAAGTTCACCAGGACATCTGTCGTGCTGCGGCACTTGCGGAAACCAAATTGAGAAGGGGAGAGGAGGTGATGGTCTTCCAGGAACCACATCAGACGAACGTTAACCATACGTTCAAAGAGTTTGCAGACACAACTTGTGAAGCAATAGGGCGAAAGTCCTTAGGGGAAGTACCCAGAGACCCCGGTTTGCGAACAGGGAGGACAACGGCATCGAGCCAGCCCTCAGGGACTGACGACGAATCCCAGATCCGATTAAACAGACTCAGTAAATACTGAGACGTGCACGGAGGGAGATAGCGAAGCATCTCATAATGAATACCATTGGAGCCCGCTGCCGTAGAACCGCAGAGGGCCAGGGCAGAACGAAGTTCAGAGAGAGAGAAGGAATCATTATAGGGAAGCTGAAGACGAGTGCAGAAATCTAAAGGACGAGACTCAAGGACAGGTTTACGAAGAAGGAAAGATTGGGAGAGAGAGAGAGAGAGAGAGAGAGAGAGAGAGAGAGAGAGAGAGAGAGAGAGAGAGAGAGAGAGAGAGAGAGAGAGGAGAGAGAGAGAGAGAGAGAGAGAGAGAGAGAGAGAGAGAGAGAGAGAGAGAGAGAGAGAGAGAGAGAGAGAGAGAGAGAGAGAGAGAGAGAGAGAAGGAGAGAGAGAGAGAGAGAGAGAGAGAAAGAGAGAGAGAGAGAGAGAGAGAGAGAGAGAGAGAGAGAGAGAGAGAGAGAGAGAGAGAGAGAGAGAGAGAGAGAGAGAGAAGAGAGAGAGAGAGAGAGAGAGAGAGAGGAGAGAGAGGAGAGAGAGAGAGAGGAGAGAGAGAGAGAGAGAGAGGAGAGAGAGAGAGAGAGAGAGAGAGAGAGAGAGAGAGAGAGAGAGAGAGAGAGAGAAGAGAGAAGGAGAGAGAGAGAGAGAGGAAAAAAAATGTCCACTGAGGTCTGATTAAGTCCTTTTGGGGACCTTAATCATTAGGACGTCCAATGATTAACGCAAAGTGAGGCGTATTCAGATGGTATATTGACAACATTCAGCATATCTCATAATGACCTAGTAGTACTTGGTGCACAAATACCTTTTCCAAAGGAATCGCAAAACATAATTAAACACAACTGTACCGTACAGTGTTATATATTTATTTCAGTTTGAACAATTTTTAACATTAACATTCCAACATTCATTTAGCAAGTTCTCTCAGAATGACGTGTGGGTTAGCAATGTCAAAGGCTGACTTAAGATCTAGGAAAGTGGTATATGACCTATCAGTATGCAGGGTGAGGAATGTGGTAATACAGTGATGTACACTCTTTCCATGCATAAAGCCATATATCTGGGGAGACAACATATTAATAATTTTGTAAAGGAGACGGTTGAGAACCATCCTCTCAAGACACTTATAGAGACAACTAGTGAGGGAGATTGGGCGAAAAGCACTCGGCTGGTGAGGTTTAGGAATGGGAATAATAACACTGTTGGTCCATGACTTAGGAAGCTCCCCAGTTACATAGCTCATATTATACAATTGAAGAAAGGTATTCCCTGGAACTAGCAGAAGCATATGCAGTATGCCGTCAGTAACTCCATCCTCCCCGGGTGATGTAGCTTTGCCTTTATGAAGAGCAGAATCTAGTTCGTATTCAGTAAAAGCATGTCACAGTCATCCTCTTGATGAAGCATGAAGTCAAGGAGCCTTGCCCTATCAGTATATCTATCATTTAATTCATTCTGTGAGGGTAGAGGAAGACTGTCAAAGCTGGAAGTCGTGGCCCAAGCACCAACAAGCTCATTTGCTCTGTGCAGAGGATTAGGGTACGAGATCTCTGCAGCATTTTTCCCTTTGATCTTGTTGATATCCATCCATGCCCGACTTAGTGGCGTGTGAGAATTGAGACCACGAACAAAAGTTTCCCAGTCTGTCTGCCTCAGCTCCACCATACGTTCCCTGGCCTTAGCCAGAGCCGCTTGAAAGAGCCGAAGCATTTCAGCAGTGCGGGTCCTTCTACAAGCTAGTCCAATTATTCTGGCAGTGCGTTTTAGTGCATACAATTTAGAATCATTATAATAAACATAAGTGCTATGACCGGTGTAATTTGGGTTACGTGGCCTGGACGATGAATCAAGTGATTCTATAAACTGTTCGAGAGTACCTGTGAGCTCATTGTTAAAATCTTCAACTGATGAAGGCTCAGATGAACTGCACCAATCTGACACATGAGCAACAAGATTGTCTCGTTGATCGATGGGCACAGCCAGCCTCTTCCGCTTGAACACTCCACCAGGGAGGATAGAACTTCCAATGCTTACAGTGGCTAATATGGCCAGATGATCAGACGCTATATCTGGCACTATTGACGAGGCGCACACGGTGTGGGAGACGTTGAAACCGAGACATAGATCAAGAATACCTCCGTAGATATTCGTCGGTTCAAGGTCACCCACAATCTGTGCATCATCGTGACTACCTAATAGTGACACCAGTTGGTTGCCGTTACGATTACTGAACTGCGAATTACCAATATTCCTATGTCTATCATTATAATCACCTATAATGATGGTAGGCTCAGTCTGAATACAGATAGGAAGGTCAGCATAATTAAAGTTACAAGGAGTTGATTATTTAGTACATAGTTGTTTTTCTCTTAAACTGGATGATAGAGGGGGAGTCTTTAACGTGATTGGGAATACATACATACATACATACATACATACATACATACATACATACATACATACATACATACATACATACATACATACATACATACATACATACATACATACATGCGTACATACATACATACATACATACATGCGTACATACATACATACATACATACATACATACATACATACATACATACATACATACATACATACATACAGCATGCGTACATCCATCTATCCATACATACATACATACATGCATACATACATACATACATACATACATACATACATACATACATACATACATACATGCATACATACATACATACATACATACATACATACATACATACATACATACATACATACATACATGCATGCGTACATCCATCTATCCATACATACATACATGCATACATACATACATACATACATACATACATACATACATACATACATACATACATACATACACATACATACATACATACATACATACATACATACATACATACATACATACATACATACATACATACATACATACATACATACATGCATACATACATACATGCATGCATGCATGCGTACATACATACATCCATCTATCCATTCATACATGCATACATACATACATACATACATACATACATACATACATACATACATACATACATACATACATACATACATACATACATACATACATGCATGCGTACATCCATCCATCCATACATACATACATACATACATACATACATACATACATACATACATACATACATACATACATACATACATACATACATGCATGCGTACATACATCCATCCATACATACATACATACATACATACATACATACATACATACATACATACATACATACATACATACATACATACATACATACATGCATACATACATACATACATACATACACATACATACATACATACATACACTACATACATACATACATACATACATACATACATACATACATACATGCATGCGTACATACATCCATCCATCCATACATACATACATACATACATACATACATACATACATACATACATACATACACGTCCAGTCAGCATATAGCTATTTCGGGACAAAATCCAATACAGTTTATATTGGTGAGACGCCACTGTGATGAGGAGTTTAAATATCACAGGAACTGTAGGTTAATGTGTGACATAAGTGAGGTTAGATGAGGCATCTACAAGCATCAGCTGGAGGCTGGGGGAGTGTTGTGGAGGCTGGTGGTACTATGCCCAGATGTTGGAGGGTGGATTTGACTCTCCCACCTCCCTCCCTCCCTTCCCCCCCCCCCCCCCCACGTTGACCGCAGAACGTCTAAGGTTACTTTCCACTCTCGCTTACCAAGGGTATAACCCCCCCCCCCCAAACACACACATGCATCAGATTCTTAACTTACAATATTTATGATTTACCAATTTATGTTACTACACTGACTCTCAATTTCACAATATTGTATAAACTTTGATGAATCGCTCGTCTATGGGTCATCCAATAATGTTAGCAGACTTCTAGATGTTACCACTGCTAGGTTTAGGCTCAGCTACAAGTACCTCTGGAAGTTTGTAACATCTGATGATGTAGATTTGACTAAATGTAAACTCTGTCAGCAGAACTATTCGCATACTTTGCGTCATTATATAATGGAATGTGAAAAATCGCGGAATTTAAAGATAACAACATCAATAGTGTCCATGAAATGTGTAAGTACTTCATTCATAATGATGTGCTGCCCGAAATCTTAGCGAAGTATCCAAAATTTGCTTACTGTAGGTAATGCATACACATGACTGTAAAGCTGCCGCCCAGTTGGGTGGGTGTGGATCACATGGCTGTAAAGCTGCCGCCCAGTTGGGTGGGTGTGGAGCACATGACTGTAAAGCTGCCTCCCAGTTGGGTGGGTGTGGAACACATGACTGTAAAGCTGCCGCCCAGTTGGGTGGGTGTGGAGCACATGACTGTAAAGCTGCCGCCCAGTTGGGTGGGTGTGGATCACATGGCTGTAAAGCTGCCGCCCAGTTGGGTGGGTGTGGAGCACATGACTGTAAAGCTGCCTCCCAGTTGGGTGGGTGTGGAGCACATGACTGTAAAGCTGCCGCCCAGTTGGGTGGGTGTGGAGCACATGACTGTAAAGCTGCCACCCAGTTGGGTGGGTGTGGATCACATGGCTGTAAAGCTGCCGCCCAGTTGGGTGGGTGTGGAGCACATGACTGTAAAGCTGCCGCCCAGTTGGGTGGGTGTGGAGCAAGACTAGTAACTGTGCGACTCCTCATAGATGTAAAGTGCCTTTTATAGTGACTGTTGTGAGCCTCTTGTTGAATCACTTGAGACACAAAAGATTACTGATGTGTATTTGTGTGGGTGATTAAATATGTATGTGTATGTATATATGTATACGTATGAATATGTACATGTATGCATAAGTATGTGTACATTAATAATTTTGTAACTAGCGTCAAAAGATTGTTATTTGCTTAGCTAAACGAACTAGAGGGTTCAGTTCCTGAACCGATTATGTGCCTCTGTAATCCTTTACACCACCGCCCACGGGATGGGTATGGGATGCATAATAAAGAAAGAAAATGAATGGACCGAACCTCACAATTCATTTAGCTAAGCAAGTTACAATCTTGATGAGCTTGTTACAAAATTCACTATAAGTCGTCACATCATAAATGGGTTCGAGATGGACCACAAGTAGTGCATTATATAATTTATCAGTATTGTGCAGCCTGTGATCCCCGCCTGGCTGGATACTGATACCTAGGTAATTTTCATGTGTCCGAACACCGGCAATAAGGTGGTATTATTTATTTAACTTAAGATATATTATTTTTAAATGTTGTCACATTAACGGCTACATCTTCCTTTCTTCTGACATATAGATTTTTAAGATTAATTAAAATATATGGAAACTAATTATACAATTTATTGGCTGGTGTGCAGGGCTTCACACTCTCAGAGCTAGCCATCAAGTAACTATCAAAACGCATATATCTTCGTTTTCACTTCAGTTATATTTATGACAAAGGATTTTAAATGTAGCCTATATTTCTACCTTTCAGATGACATAAATACTTTCGTTAATTACAATATCTAGATCAAACTAACATTGATTTTCAAAAGGTTGTATATTTTCCATCAATGGAGAGCATCAGCCAAGAAGCCTTCTTTAAAATATGAATATCTTTCCTCACCCAATAAGATCTAATCTCTGAATAAAACGCAAAAAACGACTTGATTGTAACCTATCCACCGCTGCCCATTGGATGGGGGAGGGGGTTATGTGTAGGATAAACATATCAATTGTGACACTAGCCCTCCATATATGTCAGTTGCTTAAATTATAAACTGTACTTGTGGTCGGACTCGAGCCCATTGTTGATGTGACAATGTGCATTGACTTTTGTAACTAGCTTATCAAGATTATAACTTGCTTGGCTATATGAATTGTGGGGCTCAGTCCCTGAGCCCATTATGTGCCTCTGTAACACTCCACTATCGCTCATAGGATGGGTATGGGGTGCATAATAAATGAACTAAAATAAGCTCTGCCTTTTTGATAACATATACAATTATAAGCTTTATTTGTGAATCTCAATTAATTAAACAATATATCAAAGAGCCTGTAGGGTTCGGTGAGATGAGCGAAGAGACATGGGAGATTTTACATAAGTACAGTACATGGTAGTTTAAGTAGCGAACGCATGTCAACGAATAACGAGTATATATAACAAAACCCATTGTCCTATGAACTCGATTTAACTTCCAAACATATTTTTTTAATAAATGTTAAATGTTTTCTGGCTAGTTATGTTAGATTTTATTAAAAATACGTATTCTACTTGTTAACATTATAATTTAAATTTGTGATAATTTGTGCAGAGAAGTGCGACAACTGGATATGCTAACAAACACTTTCCAAACAACGATATATCTTGGATAAGTCGCTCCACAACATTGACGCTTGGACCGTCGACTTCCTTTGATGCTACTTATTTACTTATTTCATAATGAAATTATATTAGTTTGGAGTAAATATATGTTTTCTCATGTTCTGCATTCAGCACCCACATTATAGTAAATATACCATATTACTTCATTACTTAAATGATGCTAGGAGGGTTTGAGTAGCTTTTGAGGTCTTTAGTGGACAGAATCTCCAATAGATGGGGCGAGAGTCGCCCCATCTCTCTCGCCCGAGCAAGAGTCGAAACTTAATTTAAAATTGATATATCTTTGTTCTCGAACATGATATATTTCATTTGGTGAAATCATAATAATGTTCATATCTCGGTCTTTCTGGAGGCATATAAGATTTTAGGCTTTATTAACGTATCTTTGTTAATTATACAATATATCGGCAAGTCCGTAGGCGTCTGCACTCCATGCCCGACAAGCTACTGAGCGCTACTATAAAAACATATGTATCTTCACTTGAGCTATAAATATGTCTATTGTAATGTACTTAAAATGAAGCTCTTATTTCTATCTTGCTTAAGACATATAAAACATTTGTGTTTATTAACGAATTTACGTGAAATAAACATTGATCTGAGAGAGAGTTGCTCTGTCGTTCAGTCTGTACGGGGTGGGAGCTCCGTAATTTTTAAAATACATGTATCTTCATTAGAACTTTAAATATGTCCATGGTAAAGTGTTTAAAGTGAAGCTTATATGTCTGCCTTTCTTGAGACATATAAAACATATATGTTTATTAACGAATTCACGTGAAATAAACATTGTTCTGAGAGAGAGTTGCTCGGTCGATCAATCTGTCCGGGGTTAAAGCTCGGCTATTATAAAAGTACACGTATCTTCGCTTTAAATTTAAATATGCCCATGGTAAGGTATTTAGAATGAAGCTTATATTTATATCTTTCTTGTGACATATAAAACTCTTACGTTTATTAAGGAATCTGTGTGAAATAGGCATGGTTCTGAGATGAAGGCTGCGGTTTTCGAGCTCGACGCGCGGCAATGGACGCCTTCCACATCCAGTGGGTGTTATTGGACCCTATACCCATTTTATTTGTGGTTGGAGCCCCATACCCATTCTATGGGTGGTTGGAGCCCCATACCCATCCTGTGGGTTGTAGTGGACGCCATACTCATCCTGTGGGTGGTATTGGACCCCATACCCTTCCTGTGGGTGGATGTGATCCCCATACTCATCCTGTGGGTGGATGTGACCCTCATACCCATCCTGTGGGTGGTATTGGACCCCTTTCCCACCTAACAGGCGGTAGGTGACAATATACCCATCCTAGCTATAGTTGGTATAGTAGACACAATACCGTCCTGTTTGCAGTAGTTTACCCCATAGACATTCCAACGTAACATCGTTTTCTGTTAGCGTTCCTACAAAACATCCTTTAAAGTTTTGTAAAGCACAAACTATAGTATATAATATTGATTGGTGATGGACTGTTATTCTATGTAATAATTTTTAGTGCTTATTATAATTTACTAAGAACAACTAATATTTCTCAAAACAAAACTACGAACCTTCAATAGGAAGTAGCTGATCTGTAATATTCTAAGAGCATGGACAATAGTAGGTAAATTTCACCACCCATGTGGGACCTGAAAACTACAATTTTCCTTATAATTGAACCAATCACGAATATTCTGCTATCTATGTTGACGGACGGGTACTGTGACACGTAAATTGGTACGTGAGGAAGAGTTTGGGCCTTGGTAAAAAAAGTAACTGGAAATATATCACATATTTACTAATTCATATTCAACATATTGACGTTAAGCATTAAGTCATATATGTGCTGTCTTGTGTGAGAACGGGTTGCGGTAGAGTGGGGGGAGAACTACCAAGGCCCACCAGAAGTGACACGCAATGTGGGAAATTATTCATATTTGCAAACACACAAGGCTTGAAACCAAAATCAAGAAATTAAGTTCATAAATGGCCTCCTAATAGAATCGAACTCAATATTTGGTGCATTTACAGAAACCCACACAAAAGACCACATGGATAGTGAAAACTGGATTTCGAATTATAATCTATATAGATGTGACAGAGTAATTAGGTCAAATGGAGGAGTAGTTCTGTATATTAAAGAGGAGCTGGCATGCACAGAGCTCCTGAACTCGTCCAATGAGGTGGTAGAGATACTTGGAATCAAGGTAGAAAATATGAATCTACTTATTATTTTAATATACAAACCGCCAGATGCAACAGTTGAGGAATTCACTGAGCAGATCCACAAAATAGAGGATATCCTTGATAACCTAGCAAACTCAGTTATTTCCAAACCTGGAAATAAGCAACCACAGGTCAGAGAACTACTGAGATTCTTTGACAAATTCTCGCTCAGTCAGCAGATTACAGAACCAACTAGGAACGAAAACACGCTGGACCTGATATTCACGAACAATGAGGAGCTAATCAGAGACATTACTGCCTCAGACACTACGTACTCGGACCACAAGCTCATTGAAGTGCAAACCAACATTAATAACGGTAGTAGGCCCAAGAGAAACAAGCGAGAAGGGCTATTCAATAAATTCAATTTTAATAATAAGAGGATAGACTGGGAGAAAATAAACAGGGAACTTACAAACATTCAATGGGAAAATGCTCTAAGAAATAAAAATCCTACACAAGGAATAGAAAAACTGACTTCTGAAGCATATGAAGTCTATCTGAAACATGTTCCTTTGAGGAAAGCCAGAAAGAGGTCCAATGTAGAAAGAGAACGCAGACGACATTACAAAAGGAGGAAGAAATTAACGGAAATGCTTAAGCAGACACGACTCTCCATACAAAGAAGAAATAATTTAAACAGGGAGATTGAAGAAATCGAACAGAGACTGAAGCATTCCTATCAGACTGAAGAAAGGCAACTAGAACAGAAAGCAAATCAAGAAATAATGAAAAACCCAAAATATTTCTTCACATATGCTAAATCAAAAGCGAAAACCACGGCCAGTATTGGACCTATTCGTATTAGTGAAGGTTCATACACAGAGGATGACAAAGAAATTAGTGAAATCCTAAAAAAACAGTATGAGGACATGTTTAGCACTCCGATACTCAGCATGAAAGTGGAAGATTCGGACAATTTCTTCATGAATGATACTCAAACACCTGTAAATATAACTGATATCAACACGAGCGTGGCAGATTTTGAAAGAGAAATTGACAATATGCCCATGCACTCAGCCCCGGGTCCAGACTCATGGAATTCAATATTTATAAAGAAATGCAAAGTGCCAGTAGCCCAGGCACTCAGTATAGTGTGGAGGAAGAGCTTGGACACAGGGGAGATACCAGATGCGCTTAAAGCAGCAGACATTGCCCCTCTACACAAGGGTGGTAGCAAAGCGTTGACAAAGAATTATAGACCAGTTGCACTAACATCCCACACAATAAAAATATTTGAGAGAGTGATCAGGAGTCAGGTCACTTAGATTCATGGAAACCAATGACCTCCACAATCCAGGCCAACATGGATTTAGAGCAGGAAGATCATGCCTCTCACAGTTACTTGACCACTATGACAAAATCACTGAGGCATTAGAGGAAAAACATAATGCAGATGTCGTATACACAGATTTTGCAAAGGCATTTGACAAATTTGACCATGGAGTTATTGCACACATAATGAGGTCAATGGGTATAACTGGTAAAGTAGGACGCTGGATTCTCAATTTCCTGACGAACAGAACACAAAGAGTAACAGTCAATCAAGTAAAATCGAGTCCGAGCGCAGTTAAAAGCTCTGTACCTCAAGGTACAGTCCTTGCACCACTGCTGTTCCTTACTCTCATATCAGATATAGACAAAAACACAAGTCACAGCTTCGTGTCATCCTTTGCAGATGATACAAAAAACAGCATGAAAATTACCTCTGCTGAAGACATTGATAAACTGCAAACAGATATTAATGTAGCGAGTAATCCTTATACTCGCTCCATTATCTCATTATCTTAATAGCATAACTAATTAGCACTAATTACAGAAGTTACAATCCCTTCCCCAATTACAGGTAATACTCTTCTCACCTCGTTGGAGGGAGCTGAGGTGTAATCACCATATATGTAAGCGATTTGATGAATATCGAACAGTACAATCTCCAGTCAAGAATGTAGTACTCGGTGTAGGCAGTTCTAATCGACCCAAGACGCTACAGCTTCGACACAGAGCAGACAGCAGACTACGACCTCATCCAGCTACAACGCTCTCCCACATAGAGCTCCACGACTCCGTCCACACTCAGCTCTCTGCTCTGCTCCAGGCTTCGTCTCAACGTCTACGACACTGCTGTATCCAGGACTACTAAATATATATGAAACACTAAACACTGTGTATCTAATGAACCCAACAACGTAACATAAACGTACGTTACATTAACAAAGTTTTCGATTGGGCAGCAGAAAATAACATAATGTTTAACGGTGATAAATTCCAGGTACTCAGATACGGCAAAAATGAGGATCTTAAACATAATACAGGGTACAAAACACAATCGAATCTGCTCATAGTAGGAAAACAGCATGTCAAGGATTTGGGAATAATGATGTCCGACGATCTAACGTTTAGGGAGCATAACCAAGCAAGTATTGCGTCAGCCAGAAAAATGATAGGATGGATTACGAGAACCTTTAAGTCCAGAGATCCCATCACAATGGTTGTACTCTTCAAATCACTTGTGTTGTCCCGTCTTGAGTACTGCTCAGTACTCACTTCCCCCTTCAGAGCAAGAGAGATTGCTGAAATTGAGGGAATACAGAGAACATATACGGCACGCATAGACGAGATAAAGCACCTAAATTATTGGGATCGTCTCAAAGCTCTCCAAATGTACTCACTAGAAAGGAGACGAGATACCAAGTAATATACACATGGAAAATACTGGAGGGACAGGTCCCAAATCTGCACAGTAAAATAACGTATTGGCGTGAACGACATGGAAAAAAATGTAGAATAGAACCAGTGAAGAGCAGAGGTGCCATGGGCACAATCAGAGAACACTGTTTGAACATCAGAGGTCCACGGTTGTTCAACGTCCTACCAGCGAGCATCAGAAATATTACAGGAACAACCGTGGACATCTTCAAGAAGAAACTAGATTGTTTCCTTCAAGGAGTGCCGGACCAACCGAGCTGTGGTGGGTATGTGGGCCTGCGGGCCGCTCCAAGCAACAGCTTGATGGACCAAACTCTCACAAGTCAAGTTTGGCCTCGGGTCGGGCTTGGGGAGTAGAAGAACTCCCAGAACCCCATCAACCAGGTATCAACCAGAACCCGTCAAGCAGCCAAGGAATTTGCCATCTACTTTGTTACAAATTTGGGTATTGTTTATCCTGAGATTTATTTGATTTGAGGATTTATTGCTAAACAAAATATAGAAAGTTTTGTCAATATTGAGGGTGAGTTTGTTGGCAGTTAGCCAGTGATAGACTTTATTTAGCTCAGTATTCACTGTGGCATTTAGAGCAAGGGGGTCAGGACTGGAGTAAATGGAGGTCGTGTCGTCAGCAAATAGAATTGATTTGAGATGTTGGGAGGCATTTAGAAGGTCATTAATGCAGATGAGAAGGAAGAGAGGGCCAAGTATGCTGCCCTGAGGAACACCAATGTTGATGGGTAGGGTGGGAGAAATTGAATTATTCACAGAAACATACTGGAGCCTGTCAGTAAGGTAAGACTTAAGGTATTGCAGGGAGTGTCCTCTGACTCCATAATGTTGTAATATAAGAAGAAGGTCTTGGTGGTTGACAGTGTCAAAAGCCTTACGCAGGTCCACAAATAACGCAACAGGGAACTCATTTTTATCAAGAGATGCATGTATCAAGTTAATCATACTACTAAGTGCATCGTTAGTGCTTTTTAGGGGTCTGAAGCCATATTGACAAGAGCTAAGTATATTGAGTTTGGCTAGATATGAGAAAAGCTGCTTGTAGATTAGTTTTTCAAATATTTTTGACAAGTTTGGCAGAATTGATATAGGTCTGTAGTTGTTAACATCTGTGAGATCACCACATTTGTGGACAGGGGTTACTCTCGCTTTTTTTTAATATCTGGAAAGGTTTGGAGTTCAAGTGACTTGTTGAAGAGCAATGCAATGGCAGGAGCTAAAGATCTGGAGACTTTTTTGTAAATTAGAGTTGGTATCTCCTCAAGGGCACTAGACTTGGTTTTAAGGGAAAGGATTATGTCAGTAACATCAGTGGAATTAGTAGGCATTAGATACAGAGACTGTGGATAGTTACCTGTAAGATAGTCCTGAACATCAGTACTGGAAGATGGAATATCATTTGCAAGGGATGACCCAATGGATGAGAAGAACCTATTGAACTCAAAAGCAGTATCAGAGGCTGAAAGCAGACCATCAATTTTTCACAGGATTATTGGTTTGTTATTTATAATCTTCTTTGATCCCAATATTTGTGAAATTGTACTTCATGTTTTCTTAATGTTGCCCTTTGTGTGGGTAAATTTGTCTTCGTAGTATTTAATTTTGGCTCTTCTAATTATTTTAGATAAAAATGATGAGTAATTCTTTGAAAATTCTTGAAAAAGAAAATATTACTTATTTTAACTTAGTATTAAATCGTACTGTCAAATATATTGTGAATATTTGAGTTTACCTAAAAAGCTGAATAGAAAACCACGACCTCACCTAACCATCTTAGTGTTTGAAGATAAGCATTTTATTGCTTCTTAATTACAATTAGTACTTAACCTATAGCTATATTAATATTACAGTTTTATAAAACTAATAAAACAAAACTAAAATATATTATTAAACTGTAAAGTAACTCAGGATATTTTCAAATTTTGTATAAAATCTCAATTGTTTATTAAAACTGAAAAAGAAATTCCTGTTATTTAAAACTTGTGTACAGCAACTTTAACTTGAAAACTTCTTTCTAAAATTCTAAGTGTCTTAACAGAAAATGAGGTGAATAAATGGGGAGGTAACAGCCCCATAAGTTTAATTGTGTACTATGTATGACAGTAGGGAAATGTACTTATTACACTATTAAATCGTACTGTCAATTCGGAGGATGATAGACGAGAGAGTAATAGAGCATCACCAGGGCAGGGCGAGGTACATAATATCTGCTCTTAGAAAGAATGCCAACAGTTTTAGAAACTTTTTTTGCTATATTTAGAATGTGTCCCTGGAAATTCAGCTTGCTATCGATAAAGACTCCAAGGAATTTACCATCTAATTTGCCACTAATATGAATTTTGTTTATTCTTAGATTAATTTAATTTGAGGATTTATTACCAAATAAAATATAGAAAGTTTTGTCAATGTAAAATGGGTTGAGTTTCTTAGCAGTTAGTCAAAGATGGACTTTATTTAATTCAGTATTTTTTTTTCAATTTCCACTGATGTTAATTCTAATTTTAATTTTTCTAATTCCACTGATGTTAATGAGAAAATCCTTTCCCTTAAAACTAAGTCAAGTGCCCTTGATGAGATACCATCTCTAATTTACAAAAAAACTTCAGATTTCTGGTTCCTCCCATTGCATTGCTCATCAACAAATCACTCGAATTCCAAACCTTTCTGGATTTTCTAAAAAAAGCGGGAGTAACCCCAGTCAATAAATGTGGTGATCCCACTGATGGCAACAATTACAGACCTATATAAATTCTGCCAACCTTGTCAAAAATATTTGAAAAGCTAATCTACAAGCAGCTTTACTCCTATCTAACCATATCCAATATACTTAGCTCTTGCCAATATGGCTTCATACCCAAAAAAAGCACTAACGATGCACTGATTAGTATGATTAACTTGATACATGCAGCTCTTAATAAAAATGAGTTCTCTGTAGGGTTATTTGTGGACCTACGTAAGGCTTTATTCACTGTCAACCACCAAAATCTTCTTCTTAAATTACATCATTATGGAGTCAGAGATCACTCCCTGCAATACCTTCAGTCTTACCTTACTGACAGGCTCCAGTATGTTTCTGTGAATAATTCCACTTCTCCCACCCTACCCATCAACATTGGTGTTCCTCAGGGCAGCATACTTGGCCCTCTCCTCTTTCTCATCTACATTAATGACCTTCCAAATGCCTCTCAACACCTCGACACCTGTACCAGTATGGGTGGGGTTAAAAGTAACAGAGGTATCCACTGAATCAACGGGGTTGTTTATGGAGGAGAAATCATCAGGCCGTGTAGAATCCAGATGGTTGAGATCAAAGTATTTAGTCCACGTTGCAGAACCAAACAAGGCGTGGAACATATTAGCACTGGCAGGAATCGTGCGAGTGTGGTTGGGGGGGATTGGCACCAAGCACCCCCAAGTAAGAGGGGGGTAAGAGGCTCAGTTGTCACAATGAGAGAAGGAGCCACTCCAGGTGATGAGGTGGTCATCACTGGGGTCTTGGGGCTCAACCCTCTCACTGAGGTGGGAGGTTACCGGACGGGGAGGGGAAGGGGGTAGTCAGGAGGGTCAAAGGAGTAGCTTAGTCTGGGCCCAACGTAGTAAGGGCTACAGAGCCCAGTCTTCCAACACAGTCCGATTCGGGGGCTTGGTCGCCCACCCCACGAGCCTGGGAAGTTATAAAAAGATCATTCAGCGACATAGAAATGAGCAGGTAATAATTTCATTCACGAATAAGCCCCCATACCCACCATGGAGCCACAATTAGAGGATAGGATACCCAACAAGATGGGACCCCACCCCCAGGGGTGCATCATGAGTATACACCCCGCAATCATCACCTTAAGAACCGTCAGTCCATCGAGATCGGGTTCAGCAACAAAGGCGAGGATTGACATCAAAAGCGTCCCCTCCCTCGCAACGTCGGGTGCCACAGTTCTTTGAGTGAGAGTGTGCCTCCACAAACATCCGGGCGTCAAAACAGAAGATGTTCGAAATAATAATCAAGAATGGCAAAAGGTCGGCGGGAAATGACAATTAGAAAGGAGAAAAGGGGAGAAGGCAAAACGAAACCTGAGGAAGAGGAAACAGCATCCAGCATAATTAGTGAAGATGGCAGAGGACTGTCCCATGGAGCATCACACTCTGACAGCAGCCCACCAAGCCTCCTCACGTCAACAACGGGCTGGAATGTGAAGGGGTGACGGTAGGAGACCAACTCCATCGTCAACCGGGGTTAAACCCAAAACTACTGCAGCAGACAACTCCTGCCAAGTGGAAGGCAGTACAGGGGCTATGCTGACTAGTCTAGGGAGCCAGTCGGCCGAGCGGACAGCACCCTGGACTTGTGATCCTGTGGTCCTGGGTTCGATCCCAGGCGCCGGATAGAAACAATGGGCAGAGTTTCTTTCATCCTATGCCCCTGTTACCTAGCAGTAAAATAGGTACCTGGGTGTTAGTCAGCTGTCACGGGCTGCTTCCTGGGGGTGGAGGCCTGGTTGAGGACCGGGCCGCGGGGACACTAAAAAACCTCGAAATCATCTCAAGATAACCTCAAGAAGATGACCCAAACCAACACTGCTGCAACCCTACCAACAGCCATGTTAATTCTGCCTCAGGGGAAAAGGAAACTACTAGTCAGGGGCTGTTTTATGAGGGTTCCAAGAAAACCTTTGTCACACAGAGGGCAGCAGAACAAATGGAATTCAAACCAGTGATGCAGGTTACCCTGAATATACTTGGGTTTTTATCCAACAGTGGACCTAAACCCTACAACGTAGTCAAACCCTACATTCCCTTGGGTGGTTACCTCAGACCTGTATTCCCTATAGTCGTGGACACAATCCCATCTGACCTACATGTACCAGGTCTAGGGATCACAATTAAACATTTAAAACAGCAGCGAGTCAAATTAGCTGACCCATAAAACAAATCTAAACGTATCAAAGATATAGGAGTGTTAATTGGGTCAGATTATTATAAATTCATCTCCGGCAAACACCAATTGCACGGGATGACCGTCCTGAACTCTGCAGGTGGAAAGTCCCATTGTGTGAAGAGAACTAGAATGGTGGAGATGTGATTATAAACTAGTGGAGGAAGGGGGGAACTCCTCCCATTGTGTGAAGAGAACTAGAATGATGGAGATGTGATTATAAACTAGTGAAGATATTGACTCTTATATGTTTTACCTTTTTTAAGCCGGGTCTTTTCCTCTAACCCCGTCCACTACCACAGCAGTACACAGGTGCACATAGTTACACAGCAGTACACAGGTGCACATAGTTACACAGCAGTACACAGGTGCACATAGTTACACAGCAGTACACAGGTGCACATAGTTACACAGCAGTACACAGGTGCACATAGTTACACAGCAGTACACAGGTGCACACAGTTACACAGCAGTACACAGGTGCACATAGTTACAAAAGCAGTGTGTAAACAAGAGGCTGGGTTGATATATTTGGAGGAGAGTGTGAAGCCCAGACTGTTACTGGGTCTCAGCCAGCAAGGGAGGCGCCACGCTGCCAGATGCATCAGTGTAAACATTGCCCCAACATCCCAGTGGAGTGTTTAAGGCACTCAACAACGGGTCGTTAGCAGTGTCTCCTATGACCAACTGCTCATACCTTTCCCTGCATGTAATATTCTTTTGTCTTGGTGTCGAGAATGGCTGATCTTAATTACCTCAGGGAATGTTATTGATGAACAATCGTCAAGGGACTTACCAATATTAGACATATATGTGCAAGTTAGTGTACCCATTTATTGTTGTCCATTATGTGGAGTGTTTGACCATATGTTGATTTATTGGTAACTATTTTTGGCCAGGAGGTGAATGTCATATGGTGAAGATATTGAACACATGAGCACATTAGATATATGTACAGTTTTGGCCAAAGGTTCACCTCAGTTACAGAGGAGACAGTCACGTGTGATATAAGATAATTAACAACATGTTTGTAACATGGTGTAACGGGAGTGTTGAGGAGAGTTCAAGAAGAGCACACTGAGGGGTTGTGGGTCCAGCCTCTGTTAATATCAATATTTGCCATCGTCATTTATTTGTATTAAATGTTCTATTTTTTGACTTAGGAGTTTATTTCCTACCTCTGCAGGTGTGGAAGTGAACCAAGAGTAATTAAAGCCCACCACTAATTCTCGAATGCATATAAATACTAATCAGGATGGGAATAATCAAATTAGTGAGAAAATCCTTAGGAGCTTGATGAGGATTCGAACCTATGTGGTGGGTATACCCATGCACACACCCCAGACAATCAGGCCACGACATGGAAAAGGACTGCAATCTGGAGTTCTGCTGAAGACACGAGGGTTTTCCAAGGCTTTTACTGAAGCCGGACCAGGATTTTCACACAATCCCCCCCCCCCCCCCATGCACTCTGACAAAGTAAGTAATTATCAAAAGAAGGCACCAAACCGGGAAGGCTATGTAGCACCATCAAATGCGCAGAATAATCAGAGGGCGCTAAATATCACCAAGGATGCCAATATGAGAACAAAAACGCATAAGGCGAACGATATCAAAAGTATCTGAGTCACCAAAAATTCTATTGAGGGACAGGTGACCGCGAGGGGCGGTCGGAAAGCAAGACACACGCTCGTCCTGGAAGTCAGGACATTCAAGAAGGACATGCACGACCGTAAGAGGGACAATGCAACTAGGACAATAAGGAGCAGGGCGGCGCTCCATCAAGTGACCATGGGTTAAGCGAGTATGGCCAATACACAACCTCGCCAGAGCTGTTTCCCACTGCCGGTTATGGTGGAAGGAGGACGGCCACGAGGAAACACAACATTTAAGAGTACGTAGTTTGTTACCAGTAACAGACGACCAACAAGCCTGCCAATGGGTAAGGACGGAGGAATGGATAACCGGGTAAAAGTCGGAATATGGAATACCTTTACGAGAGATGGGACAAGAGCGGACAGCTTCCTTGGCGGCAGCATCCGCACGCTCATTTAAAGACACACCAATATGGCTGGGAACCCAACAAAACTCAACCGACTTAAATTTACTGTGAACAAGAAACAGCCAATGCTGGATCTCGACAACTACTGAATGAACCGGATTAAAGGACCGAGAGCCATGAGGGCACTACGAGAGTCAACAACAACTACAAAGGAAGACTGACAACGAGAAAGCAGGAGACGAAGAGCATAGAGAATAGCATAAAGTTCCGCTGTAAAGATGCTAGTCTCCGGAGGTAAGCGACACATATAAGTGCGATCAGGAAAAACAACAGAGTAGCCAACACCGTCCGCCGACTTTGACCCATCGGTGAAGACAGAAACGGAGCGGGAGTGAGAAGAAAAGTGCTTAAGAAAAAGGCGTTTTAGAACCGTAGGAGGGGTAAAAGCTTTAGTGATACGGGTCAAGGAAGTACAAAACCGCGGAAGAGGGACTCTCCATGGGGGCAAAGAAGGAACAACACGAGGAGAAACATTAGAAATACAAACGGAAAGAGAATCCTGGAGGCGATATAACCGGACAGAAAGAGGGAGGTGGTGAAGAGGGACAGGAACCGCAGGAGGGGTAAAAGTTAAAGCACGACAGAGGCGAGAGGAAGGATGTTGGAAGGACCGCGCAAGATAGCGAAGACAGTAGCGATCACGGCGGTCCTGGAGAGACAGGAAGCCAGTGTCAACATACAAGCTAAGGACGGGAGTCGAACGAAAGGCGCCAGAACTGAGGCGCAACCCAGTATGGTGTAAAGCATCAAGACGGCGAAGAGTAGAAGGAGAAGCAGACGAGTAAGCAGGGCAACCATAATCGAGCTTAGACAGGACGAGAGAGGAATGTAAAGCAAGGAGAGTGCGCCTATCTGCCCCCCAAGAAGTATGGGACAAGACCCGAAGGAGGGTAAGGGCCTGAGAGCACTCAACACGGAGGTAAGAGATATGGGGAGACCAAGACAAACGAGTGTCAAGGAATAACCCCAAAAGCTTCGCGGAATCTTTGTATTCAAGGGGATGACCATAAAGTGACAAAGAGGGACGAAGAACAACCCGTTTCCGCGTAAAAGTCATGGCACAAGTCTTAGAAGTAGAGAACTTGAAGTCATGATCGGTGGCCCAAGACGACACGGCATCAATTGCAAGTTGAAGCCGGCGCTGAAGGAGAGGCGAATCATCACCCTGACAGCAAAGGGTAAGATCATCAACATAGAGAGCGGAGAAGACACCAGAAGGAAGAGAGGAAAGAAGACCATTGAGGGCAACAAGAAAAGAGTAGTGCTCAGAACACTACCCTGGGGACACCTTCGTATTGCTGAAAAGAGGGAGAGAGAGCGGTACCAAGGCGCACCCGAAAGGAACGATGGGAGAGGAAGCTGCGGAGAAAGAGAGGGAGATGACCACGAAGGCCAAAAGAATGAAGTTGAGATATAGAATTGATATCGCCAAGTGGTGTCGTAAGCCTTTAACAGGTCAAAAAGGACGGCAACAACGGAGGTCTTCGCAGCAAAAGCAGAACGAATATAGACCTCCAAGTTCACCAGGACATCTGTCGTGCTGCGGCACTTGCGGAAACCAAATTGAGAAGGGGAGAGGAGGTGATGGTCTTCCAGGAACCACATCAGACGAACGTTAACCATACGTTCAAAGAGTTTGCAGACACAACTTGTGAGAGCAATAGGGCGAAAGTCCTTAGGGGAAGTACCCAGAGACCCCGGTTTGCGAACAGGGAGGACAACGGCATCGAGCCAGCCCTCAGGGACTGACGACGAATCCCAGATCCGATTAAACAGACTCAGTAAATACTGAGACGTGCACGGAGGGAGATAGCGAAGCATCTCATAATGAATACCATTGGAGCCCGCTGCCGTAGAACCGCAGAGGGCCAGGGCAGAACGAAGTTCAGAGAGAGAGAAGGAATCATTATAGGGAAGCTGAAGACGAGTGCAGAAATCTAAAGGACGAGACTCAAGGACAGGTTTACGAAGAAGGAAAGATTGGGAGAGAGAGAGAGAGAGAGAGAGAGAGAGAGAGAGAGAGAGAGAGAGAGAGAGAGAGAGAGAGAGAGAGAGAGAGAGAGAGAGAGAGAGAGAGAGAGAGAGAGAGAGAGAGAGAGAGAGAGAGAGAGAGAGAGAGAGAGAGAGAGAGAGAGAGAGAGAGAGAGAGAGAGAGAGAGAGAGAGAGAGAGAGAGAGAGAGAGAGAGAGAGAGAAGAGAGAGAGAGAGAGAGAGAGAGAGAGAGAGAGAGAGAGAGAGAGAGAGAGAAGAGAGAGAGAGAGAGAAGAGAGAGAGAGAGAGAGAGAGAGAGAGAGAGAGAGAGAGAGAGAGAGAGAGAGAGAGAGAGAGAGAGAGAGAGAGAGGAGAGAGAGAGAGAGAGAGAGAGAGAGAGAGAGAGAGGAAAGAGAGAGAGAGAGGAGAGAGAGAGAGAGAGAGAGAGAGAGAGAGAGAGAGAAAAAAAATGTCCACTGAGGTCTGATTAAGTCCTTTTGGGGACCTTAATCATTAGGACGTCCAATGATTAACGCAAAGTGAGGCGTATTCAGATGGTATATTGACAACATTCAGCATATCTCATAATGACCTAGTAGTACTTGGTGCACAAATACCTTTTCCAAAGGAATCGCAAAACATAATTAAACACAACTGTACCGTACAGTGTTATATATTTATTTCAGTTTGAACAATTTTTAACATTAACATTCCAACATTCATTTTAGCAAGTTCTCTCAGAATGACGTGTGGGTTAGCAATGTCAAAGGCTGACTTAAGATCTAGGAAAGTGGTATATGACCTATCAGTATGCAGGGTGAGGAATGTGGTAATACAGTGATGTACACTCTTTCCATGCATAAAGCCATATATCTGGGGAGACAACATATTAATAATTTTGTAAAGGAGACGGTTGAGAACCATCCTCTCAAGACACTTATAGAGACAACTAGTGAGGGAGATTGGGCGAAAAGCACTCGGCTGGTGAGGTTTAGGAATGGGAATAATAACACTGTTGGTCCATGACTTAGGAAGCTCCCCAGTTACATAGCTCATATTATACAATTGAAGAAAGGTATTCCCTGGAACTAGCAGAAGCATATGCAGTATGCCGTCAGTAACTCCATCCTCCCCGGGTGATGTAGCTTTGCCTTTATGAAGAGCAGAATCTAGTTCGTATTCAGTAAAAGCATGTCACAGTCATCCTCTTGATGAAGCATGAAGTCAAGGAGCCTTGCCCTATCAGTATATCTATCATTTAATTCATTCTGTGAGGGTAGAGGAAGACTGTCAAAGCTGGAAGTCGTGGCCCAAGCACCAACAAGCTCATTTGCTCTGTGCAGAGGATTAGGGTACGAGATCTCTGCAGCATTTTTCCCTTTGATCTTGTTGATATCCTTCCATGCCCGACTTAGTGGCGTGTGAGAATTGAGACCACGAACAAAAGTTTCCCAGTCTGTCTGCCTCAGCTCCACCATACGTTCCCTGGCCTTAGCCAGAGCCGCTTGAAAGAGCCGAAGCATTTCAGCAGTGCGGGTCCTTCTACAAGCTAGTCCAATTATTCTGGCAGTGCGTTTTAGTGCATACAATTTAGAATCATTATAATAAACATAAGTGCTATGACCGGTGTAATTTGGGTTACGTGGCCTGGACGATGAATCAAGTGATTCTATAAACTGTTCGAGAGTACCTGTGAGCTCATTGTTAA